>NW_022263302.1:0-65181 GCF_002021735.2 Oncorhynchus kisutch
AAAAATTTTTTGTTATGTTTATTCGAGATGTTATGAAAACCTGTGGACTGTTTTCAGCAAGTTGCAACAAATTGAAATGCAGAAATAAGCACTTTTCCATAAACAAGCTCTAAAATCATGTTTGATGCACTCTGGATGTCCAATTTTTTGCTGTGCTGTGTCTAGGTTGAGATTAAATGAACACCGTGGATATTTTCAGCAAGTTGCAACATTGAAATGCAGAAATAAGCACTTTTCCATAACAAGCTCTAAATCATGTTTGATGCACTCTGGATAAAAAATGTTTTTGTTATGTTTATTCAGATGTTATGACAACCTGTAGACTTTTTCAGCAAGTTGCAACATTGAAATGCAGAAATAAGCACTTTTCCATAAACAAGCTCTAAATCATGTTTGATGCACTCTGGATGTCCAATTTTCTGTGCTGTGTCTAGTTGATTAGGAATGAACACCGTGGATAGTTTCAGCAGTTGCAACATTGAAATGCAGAATAAGCACTTTTCCATAAACAAGCTCTAAATCATGTTTGATGCACTCTGGATGTCCAATTTTTGCTGTGCTGTGTCTAGTTGAGATAAATAAACCGCGGGACAGTTTTCAGCAAGTTGCAACATTGAATGCAGAAATAAGCACTTTTCCATAAACAAGCTCTAAATCATGTTTGATGCACTCTGGATGTCCATTTTTGCTGTGCTGTGTCTAGTTTGAGATGAAATGAACACCGTGGACAGTTTTCAGCAGTTGCAACATTGAAATGCAGAAATAAGCACTTTTCCATAAACAAGCTCTAAATCATGTTTGATGCACTCTGGATGTCCAATTTTTGCTGTGCTGTGTCTAGTTGAGATAAATGAACGCCGTGGACAGTTTTCAGCAAGTTGCAACATTGAAATGCAGAAATAAGCACTTTTCCATAAACAAGCTCTAAAATCATGTTTGATGCACTCTGGATAAAAATGTTTTTGTTATGTTTATTCGAGATGTTATGAAAACCTGTTGACTGTTTTCAGCAAGTTGCAACATTGAAATGCAGAAATAAGCACTTTTCCATAAACAAGCTCTAAATCATGTTTGATGCACTCTGGATGTCCATTTTTGCTGTTTATTTCGAGATGTTATGAAAAACCCGTGGACTAGTTTTCAGCAAGTTGCAACATTGAAATGCAGAATAAGCACTTTTCCATAAACAAGCTCTAAATCATGTTTGATGCACTCTGGATGTCCAATTTTTGCTGTGCTTTGTCTAGTTGAGATGAAATGAACACCGTGGATAGTTTTCAGCAAGTTGCAACATTGAAATGCAGAAATAAGCACTTTTCCATAAACAAGCTCTAAATCATGTTTGATGCACTCTGGATGAAAAATTTTTGTGTATGTTTATTCGAGATGTTATGAAAACACCGTGGACAGTTTTCAGCAAGTTGCAACATTGAAATGCAGAAATAAGCACTTTTCCATAAACAAGCTCTAAATCATGTTTGATGCACTCTGGATGTCCAATTTTTGCTGTGCTGTTCTAGTTTGAGATTAATGAACACCGTGGATAGTTTTCAGCAAGTTGCAACATTGAAATGCAGAAATAAGCACTTTTCCATAAACAAGCTCTAAATCATGTTTGATGCACTCTGGATGAAAATTTTTGTTATGTTTATTCGAGATGTTATGAAACACGTTGACAGTTTTCAGCAAGTTGCAACATTGAAATGCAGAAATAAGCACTTTTCCATAAACAAGCTCTAAATCATGTTTGATGCACTCTGGATGTCCAATTTTTTGCTGTGCTGTGTCTAGTTGAGATTAAATGAACACCGTGGATAGTTTTCAGCAAGTTGCAACATTGAAATGCAGAAATAAGCACTTTTCCATAAACAAGCTCTAAATCATGTTTGATGCACTCTGGATGAAATTTTTGTTATGTTTATTCGAGATGTTATGAAACACTGTTGACTGTTTTCAGCAAGTTGCAACATTGAAATGCAGAAATAAGCACTTTTCCATAAACAAGCTCTAAATCATGTTTGATGCACTCTGGATGTCCAATTTTTGCTGTGCTGTGTCTAGTTGAGATGAAATGAACACCGTGGATAGTTTTCAGCAAGTTGCAACATTGAAATGCAGAAATAAGCACTTTTCCATAAACAAGCTCTAAATCATGTTTGATGCACTCTGGATGAAAAATGTTTTGTTATGTTTATTCGAGATGATTAATGAAACACCGTGGACTGTTTTCAGCAAGTTGCAACATTGAAATGCAGAAATAAGCACTTTTCCATAAACAAGCTCTAAATCATGTTTGATGCACTCTGGATGTCCAATTTTTGCTGTGCTGTGTCTAGGTTGAGATTAAATGAACACCGTGGATAGTTTTCAGCAAGTTGCAACATTGAAATGCAGAAATAAGCACTTTTCCATAAACAAGCTCTAAATCATGTTTGATGCACTCTGGATAAAAAATGTTTTGTTATGTTTATTCGAGATGTTATGAAAACACTGTGGACTGTTTTCAGCAAGTTGCAACATTGAAATGCAGAAATAAGCACTTTTCCATAAACAAGCTCTAAATCATGTTTGATGCACTCTGGATGTCCAATTTTTGCTGTGCTGTGTCTAGTTGAGATAAATGAACACCGTGGACAGTTTTCAGCAAGTTGCAACATTGAAATGCAGAAATAAGCACTTTTCCATAAACAAGCTCTAAATCATGTTTGATGCACTCTGGATGAAAATTTTTGTGCTGTTCTAGTTGAGATAAATGAACACCGTGGACTGTTTTCAGCAAGTTGCAACATTGAAATGCAGAAATAAGCACTTTTCCATAAACAAGCTCTAAATCATGTTTGATGCACTCTGGATGTCCAATTTTTGCTGTGCTGTGTCTAGTTGAGATGAAATGAACACCGTGGACAGTTTTCAGCAAGTTGCAACATTGAAATGCAGAAATAAGCACTTTTCCATAAACAAGCTCTAAATCATGTTTGATGCACTCTGGATGAAAAATTTTGCTGTGCTGTCTATTCGAGATGTTAAATGAACACTGTGGACAGTTTTCAGCAAGTTGCAACATTGAAATGCAGAAATAAGCACTTTTCCATAAACAAGCTCTAAATCATGTTTGATGCACTCTGGATGAAAAATGTTTTTGTTATGTTTATTCGAGATGTTATGAAAACCTGGACTGTTTTCAGCAAGTTGCAACATTGAAATGCAGAAATAAGCACTTTTCCATAAACAAGCTCTAAATCATGTTTGATGCACTCTGGATGAAAAATTTTTTGTTATGTTTATTTGAGATGTTATGAAACCGTGTTGACAGTTTTCAGCAAGTTGCAACATTGAAATGCAGAAATAAGCACTTTTCCATAAACAAGCTCTAAATCATGTTTGATGCACTCTGGATGTCCAATTTTTGCTGTGCTGTGTCTAGTTGAGATGAAATGAACACCGTGGACAGTTTTCAGCAAGTTGCAACATTGAAATGCAGAAATAAGCACTTTTCCATAAACAAGCTCTAAATCATGTTTGATGCACTCTGGATGTCCAATTTTTGCTGTGCTGTGTCTAGTTGAGATGAAATGAACCCGTGGACAGTTTTCAGCAAGTTGCAACATTGAAATGCAGAAATAAGCACTTTTCCATAAACAAGCTCTAAATCATGTTTGATGCACTCTGGATGTCCAATTTTTGCTGTGCTGTGTCTAGTTGAGATGAAATGAACACCGTGGACAGTTTTCAGCAAGTTGCAACATTGAAATGCAGAAATAAGCACTTTTCCATAAACAAGCTCTAAATCATGTTTGATGCACTCTGGATGTCAAATTTTTTGTTATGTTTAGTTCGAGATGTTATGAAAACACTGTGGACTGTTTTCAGCAAGTTGCAACATTGAAATGCAGAAATAAGCACTTTTCCATAAACAAGCTCTAAATCATGTTTGATGCACTCTGGATGTCCAATTTTTGCTGTGCTGTGTCTAGTTGAGATTAAATGAACACCGTGGATAGTTTTCAGCAAGTTGCAACATTGAAATGCAGAAATAAGCACTTTTCCATAAACAAGCTCTAAATCATGTTTGATGCACTCTGGATGAAAATTTTTTGTTATGTTTATTCGAGATGTTATGAAACACCGTGGACTTTTCAGCAAGTTGCAACATTGAAATGCAGAAATAAGCACTTTTCCATAAACAAGCTCTAAATCATGTTTGATGCACTCTGGATGTCCAATTTTTGCTGTGCTGTGTCTAGTTGAGATTAAATGAACACCGTGGACAGTTTTCAGCAAGTTGCAACATTGAAATGCAGAAATAAGCACTTTTCCATAAACAAGCTCTAAATCATGTTTGATGCACTCTGGATGTCCAATTTTTGCTGTGCTATGTCTATTGAGATGAAATGAACACCGTGGACAGTTTTCAGCAAGTTGCAACATTGAAATGCAGAAATAAGCACTTTTCCATAAACAAGCTCTAAATCATGTTTGATGCACTCTGGATGTCCAATTTTTGCTGTGCTGTGTTCTAGTTGAGATGAATGAACACCGTGGATAGTTTTCAGCAAGTTGCAACATTGAAATGCAGAAATAAGCACTTTTCCATAAACAAGCTCTAAATCATGTTTGATGCACTCTGGATGTCCAATTTTTGCTGTGCTGTGTCTAGTTGAGATGAAATGAACACCGTGGACAGTTTTCAGCAAGTTGCAACATTGAAATGCAGAAATAAGCACTTTTCCATAAACAAGCTCTAAATCATGTTTGATGCACTCTGGATGTCCAATTTTTGCTGTGCTGTGTCTAGTTGAGATGAAATGAACACCGTGGACAGTTTTCAGCAAGTTGCAACATTGAAATGCAGAAATAAGCACTTTTCCATAAACAAGCTCTAAATCATGTTTGATGCACTCTGGATGTCCAATTTTTGCTGTGCTGTGTCTAGGTTGAGATGAAATGAACACCGTGGACAGTTTTCAGCAAGTTGCAACATTGAAATGCAGAAATAAGCACTTTTCCATAAACAAGCTCTAAATCATGTTTGATGCACTCTGGATGTCCAATTTTTTGTTGTGTCTAGTTGAGATGTATGAACACCGTGGACAGTTTTCAGCAAGTTGCAACATTGAAATGCAGAAATAAGCACTTTTCCATAAACAAGCTCTAAATCATGTTTGATGCACTCTGGATGTCCAATTTTTGCTTATGTTTATTCGAGATGTTATGAAAACACTGTGGACTGTTTTCAGCAAGTTGCAACATTGAAATGCAGAAATAAGCACTTTTCCATAAACAAGCTCTAAATCATGTTTGATGCACTCTGGATGTCCAATTTTGCTGTGCTGTGTCTAGTTGAGATGAAATGAACACCGTGGACAGTTTTCAGCAAGTTGCAACATTGAAATGCAGAAATAAGCACTTTTCCATAAACAAGCTCTAAATCATGTTTGATGCACTCTGGATGAAAATTTTTTTGTTATGTTTATTCGAGATGTTATGAAAACACTGTGACTGTTTTCAGCAAGTTGCAACATTGAAATGCAGAAATAAGCACTTTTCCATAAACAAGCTCTAAATCATGTTTGATGCACTCTGGATGTCCAATTTTTGCTGTGCTGTGTCTAGTTGAGATGAAATGAACACCGTGGACAGTTTTCAGCAAGTTGCAACATTGAAATGCAGAAATAAGCACTTTTCCATAAACAAGCTCTAAATCATGTTTGATGCACTCTGGATGTCCAATTTTTTGTTATGTTTATTCGAGATGTTATGAACACTGTGGACTGTTTTCAGCAAGTTGCAACATTGAAATGCAGAAATAAGCACTTTTCCATAAACAAGCTCTAAATCATGTTTGATGCACTCTGGATGTCCAATTTTTGCTGTGCTGTGTCTAGTTGAGATGAAATGAACACCGTGGACAGTTTTCAGCAAGTTGCAACATTGAAATGCAGAAATAAGCACTTTTCCATAAACAAGCTCTAAATCATGTTTGATGCACTCTGGATGAAAATTTTTTGTTATGTTTATTCGAGATGTTATGAAAACACTGTGGACTGTTTTCAGCAAGTTGCAACATTGAAATGCAGAAATAAGCACTTTTCCATAAACAAGCTCTAAATCATGTTTGATGCACTCTGGATGTCCAATTTTTGCTGTGCTGTGTCTAGTTGAGATGAAATGAACACCGTGGACAGTTTTCAGCAAGTTGCAACATTGAAATGCAGAAATAAGCACTTTTCCATAAACAAGCTCTAAATCATGTTTGATGCACTCTGGATGTCCAATTTTTTGTTATGTTTATTGAGATGTTATGAACACCGTGGACAGTTTTCAGCAAGTTGCAACATTGAAATGCAGAAATAAGCACTTTTCCATAAACAAGCTCTAAATCATGTTTGATGCACTCTGGATGTCCAATTTTTGCTGTGCTGTGTCTAGTTGAGATGAAATGAACACCGTGGACAGTTTTCAGCAAGTTGCAACATTGAAATGCAGAAATAAGCACTTTTCCATAAACAAGCTCTAAATCATGTTTGATGCACTCTGGATGTCCAATTTTTGCTGTGCTGTGTCTAGTTGAGATGAAATGAACACCGTGGACAGTTTTCAGCAAGTTGCAACATTGAAATGCAGAAATAAGCACTTTTCCATAAACAAGCTCTAAATCATGTTTGATGCACTCTGGATGTCCAATTTTTGCTGTGCTGTGTCTAGTTGAGATGAAATGAACACCGTGGACAGTTTTCAGCAAGTTGCAACATTGAAATGCAGAAATAAGCACTTTTCCATAAACAAGCTCTAAATCATGTTTGATGCACTCTGGATGTCCAATTTTTGCTGTGCTGTGTCTAGTTGAGATGAAATGAACACCGTGGACAGTTTTCAGCAAGTTGCAACATTGAAATGCAGAAATAAGCACTTTTCCATAAACAAGCTCTAAATCATGTTTGATGCACTCTGGATGTCCAATTTTTGCTGTGCTGTGTCTAGTTGAGATGAAATGAACACCGTGGACAGTTTTCAGCAAGTTGCAACATTGAAATGCAGAAATAAGCACTTTTCCATAAACAAGCTCTAAATCATGTTTGATGCACTCTGGATGTCCAATTTTTGCTGTGCTGTGTCTAGTTGAGATGAAATGAACACCGTGGACAGTTTTCAGCAAGTTGCAACATTGAAATGCAGAAATAAGCACTTTTCCATAAACAAGCTCTAAATCATGTTTGATGCACTCTGGATGTCCAATTTTTGCTGTGCTGTGTCTAGTTGAGATGAAATGAACACCGTGGACAGTTTTCAGCAAGTTGCAACATTGAAATGCAGAAATAAGCACTTTTCCATAAACAAGCTCTAAATCATGTTTGATGCACTCTGGATGTCCAATTTTTGCTGTGCTGTGTCTAGTTGAGATGAAATGAACACCGTGGACAGTTTTCAGCAAGTTGCAACATTGAAATGCAGAAATAAGCACTTTTCCATAAACAAGCTCTAAATCATGTTTGATGCACTCTGGATGTCCAATTTTTGCTGTGCTGTGTCTAGTTGAGATGAAATGAACACCGTGGACAGTTTTCAGCAAGTTGCAACATTGAAATGCAGAAATAAGCACTTTTCCATAAACAAGCTCTAAATCATGTTTGATGCACTCTGGATGAAAAATTTTTTGTTATGTTTATTCGAGATGTTATGAAAACACTGTGGACTGTTTTCAGCAAGTTGCAACATTGAAATGCAGAAATAAGCACTTTTCCATAAACAAGCTCTAAATCATGTTTGATGCACTCTGGATGTCCAATTTTTGCTGTGCTGTGTCTAGTTGAGATGAAATGAACACCGTGGACAGTTTTCAGCAAGTTGCAACATTGAAATGCAGAAATAAGCACTTTTCCATAAACAAGCTCTAAATCATGTTTGATGCACTCTGGATGAAAAATTTTGCTGTGCTGTTCTATTTGAGATGTTATGAAAACACGTGGACAGTTTTCAGCAAGTTGCAACATTGAAATGCAGAAATAAGCACTTTTCCATAAACAAGCTCTAAATCATGTTTGATGCACTCTGGATGTCCAATTTTTGCTGTGCTGTGTCTAGTTGAGATGAAATGAACACCGTGGACAGTTTTCAGCAAGTTGCAACATTGAAATGCAGAAATAAGCACTTTTCCATAAACAAGCTCTAAATCATGTTTGATGCACTCTGGATGTCCAATTTTTGCTGTGCTGTGTCTAGTTGAGATGAAATGAACACCGTGGACAGTTTTCAGCAAGTTGCAACATTGAAATGCAGAAATAAGCACTTTTCCATAAACAAGCTCTAAATCATGTTTGATGCACTCTGGATGTCCAATTTTTTGTTGTGTCTATTGAGATGAAATGAACACCGTGGACAGTTTTCAGCAAGTTGCAACATTGAAATGCAGAAATAAGCACTTTTCCATAAACAAGCTCTAAATCATGTTTGATGCACTCTGGATGTCCAATTTTTGCTGTGCTGTGTCTAGTTGAGATGAAATGAACACCGTGGACAGTTTTCAGCAAGTTGCAACATTGAAATGCAGAAATAAGCACTTTTCCATAAACAAGCTCTAAATCATGTTTGATGCACTCTGGATGTCCAATTTTTTGTTGTTATTGAGATGTTATGAAAACCTGTGGACTGTTTTCAGCAAGTTGCAACATTGAAATGCAGAAATAAGCACTTTTCCATAAACAAGCTCTAAATCATGTTTGATGCACTCTGGATGTCCAATTTTTGCTGTGCTGTGTCTAGTTGAGATGAAATGAACACCGTGGACAGTTTTCAGCAAGTTGCAACATTGAAATGCAGAAATAAGCACTTTTCCATAAACAAGCTCTAAATCATGTTTGATGCACTCTGGATGTCCAATTTTTGCTGTGCTGTGTCTAGTTGAGATGAAATGAACACCGTGGACAGTTTTCAGCAAGTTGCAACATTGAAATGCAGAAATAAGCACTTTTCCATAAACAAGCTCTAAATCATGTTTGATGCACTCTGGATGTCCAATTTTTGCTGTGCTGTGTCTAGTTGAGATGAAATGAACACCGTGGACAGTTTTCAGCAAGTTGCAACATTGAAATGCAGAAATAAGCACTTTTCCATAAACAAGCTCTAAATCATGTTTGATGCACTCTGGATGTCCAATTTTTGCTGTGCTGTGTCTAGTTGAGATGAAATGAACACCGTGGACAGTTTTCAGCAAGTTGCAACATTGAAATGCAGAAATAAGCACTTTTCCATAAACAAGCTCTAAATCATGTTTGATGCACTCTGGATGTCCAATTTTTGCTGTGCTGTGTCTAGTTGAGATGAAATGAACACCGTGGACAGTTTTCAGCAAGTTGCAACATTGAAATGCAGAAATAAGCACTTTTCCATAAACAAGCTCTAAATCATGTTTGATGCACTCTGGATGTCCAATTTTTGTTATGTTTATTTGAGATGAAATGAACACTGTGGACAGTTTTCAGCAAGTTGCAACATTGAAATGCAGAAATAAGCACTTTTCCATAAACAAGCTCTAAATCATGTTTGATGCACTCTGGATGTCCAATTTTTGCTGTGCTGTGTCTAGTTGAGATGAAATGAACACCGTGGACAGTTTTCAGCAAGTTGCAACATTGAAATGCAGAAATAAGCACTTTTCCATAAACAAGCTCTAAATCATGTTTGATGCACTCTGGATGTCCAATTTTTGCTGTGCTGTGTCTAGTTGAGATGAAATGAACACCGTGGACAGTTTTCAGCAAGTTGCAACATTGAAATGCAGAAATAAGCACTTTTCCATAAACAAGCTCTAAATCATGTTTGATGCACTCTGGATGTCCAATTTTTTGTTATGTTTATTGAGATGTTATGAACACTGTGGACAGTTTTCAGCAAGTTGCAACATTGAAATGCAGAAATAAGCACTTTTCCATAAACAAGCTCTAAATCATGTTTGATGCACTCTGGATGTCCAATTTTTGCTGTGCTGTGTCTAGTTGAGATGAAATGAACACCGTGGACAGTTTTCAGCAAGTTGCAACATTGAAATGCAGAAATAAGCACTTTTCCATAAACAAGCTCTAAATCATGTTTGATGCACTCTGGATGTCCAATTTTTTTGTTATGTTTATTGAGATGTTATGAACACTGTGGACAGTTTTCAGCAAGTTGCAACATTGAAATGCAGAAATAAGCACTTTTCCATAAACAAGCTCTAAATCATGTTTGATGCACTCTGGATGTCCAATTTTTGCTGTGCTGTGTCTAGTTGAGATGAAATGAACACCGTGGACAGTTTTCAGCAAGTTGCAACATTGAAATGCAGAAATAAGCACTTTTCCATAAACAAGCTCTAAATCATGTTTGATGCACTCTGGATGTCCAATTTTTTTGCTATGTTATTCGAGATGAAATGAACACTGTGGACTGTTTTCAGCAAGTTGCAACATTGAAATGCAGAAATAAGCACTTTTCCATAAACAAGCTCTAAATCATGTTTGATGCACTCTGGATGTCCAATTTTTGCTGTGCTGTGTCTAGTTGAGATGAAATGAACACCGTGGACAGTTTTCAGCAAGTTGCAACATTGAAATGCAGAAATAAGCACTTTTCCATAAACAAGCTCTAAATCATGTTTGATGCACTCTGGATGTCCAATTTTTGCTGTGCTGTGTCTAGTTGAGATGAAATGAACACCGTGGACAGTTTTCAGCAAGTTGCAACATTGAAATGCAGAAATAAGCACTTTTCCATAAACAAGCTCTAAATCATGTTTGATGCACTCTGGATGTCCAATTTTTGCTGTGCTGTGTCTAGTTGAGATGAAATGAACACCGTGGACAGTTTTCAGCAAGTTGCAACATTGAAATGCAGAAATAAGCACTTTTCCATAAACAAGCTCTAAATCATGTTTGATGCACTCTGGATGTCCAATTTTTGCTGTGCTGTGTCTAGTTGAGATGAAATGAACACCGTGGACAGTTTTCAGCAAGTTGCAACATTGAAATGCAGAAATAAGCACTTTTCCATAAACAAGCTCTAAATCATGTTTGATGCACTCTGGATGTCCAATTTTTGCTGTGCTGTGTCTAGTTGAGATGAAATGAACACCGTGGACAGTTTTCAGCAAGTTGCAACATTGAAATGCAGAAATAAGCACTTTTCCATAAACAAGCTCTAAATCATGTTTGATGCACTCTGGATGTCCAATTTTTGCTGTGCTGTGTCTAGTTGAGATGAAATGAACACCGTGGACAGTTTTCAGCAAGTTGCAACATTGAAATGCAGAAATAAGCACTTTTCCATAAACAAGCTCTAAATCATGTTTGATGCACTCTGGATGAAAATTTTTTGTTATGTTTATTCGAGATGTTATGAAAACACTGTGGACTGTTTTCAGCAAGTTGCAACATTGAAATGCAGAAATAAGCACTTTTCCATAAACAAGCTCTAAATCATGTTTGATGCACTCTGGATGTCCAATTTTTGCTGTGCTGTGTCTAGTTGAGATGAAATGAACACCGTGGACAGTTTTCAGCAAGTTGCAACATTGAAATGCAGAAATAAGCACTTTTCCATAAACAAGCTCTAAATCATGTTTGATGCACTCTGGATGTCCAATTTTTGCTGTGCTGTGTCTAGTTGAGATGAAATGAAACCGTGGACAGTTTTCAGCAAGTTGCAACATTGAAATGCAGAAATAAGCACTTTTCCATAAACAAGCTCTAAATCATGTTTGATGCACTCTGGATGTCCAATTTTTGCTGTGCTGTGTCTAGTTGAGATGAAATGAACACCGTGGACAGTTTTCAGCAAGTTGCAACATTGAAATGCAGAAATAAGCACTTTTCCATAAACAAGCTCTAAATCATGTTTGATGCACTCTGGATGTCCAATTTTTTTGTTATGTTTATTCGAGATGTTATGAAAACACTGTGGACTGTTTTCAGCAAGTTGCAACATTGAAATGCAGAAATAAGCACTTTTCCATAAACAAGCTCTAAATCATGTTTGATGCACTCTGGATGTCCAATTTTTGCTGTGCTGTGTCTAGTTGAGATGAAATGAACACCGTGGACAGTTTTCAGCAAGTTGCAACATTGAAATGCAGAAATAAGCACTTTTCCATAAACAAGCTCTAAATCATGTTTGATGCACTCTGGATGTCCAATTTTTGCTGTGCTGTGTCTAGTTGAGATGAAATGAACACCGTGGACAGTTTTCAGCAAGTTGCAACATTGAAATGCAGAAATAAGCACTTTTCCATAAACAAGCTCTAAATCATGTTTGATGCACTCTGGATGTCCAATTTTTGTTGCTGTGTCTAGTTGAGATGAAATGAACACCGTGGACAGTTTTCAGCAAGTTGCAACATTGAAATGCAGAAATAAGCACTTTTCCATAAACAAGCTCTAAATCATGTTTGATGCACTCTGGATGTCCAATTTTTGTTATGTTTATTGAGATGAAATGAACACCGTGGACAGTTTTCAGCAAGTTGCAACATTGAAATGCAGAAATAAGCACTTTTCCATAAACAAGCTCTAAATCATGTTTGATGCACTCTGGATGTCCAATTTTTGCTGTGCTGTGTCTAGTTGAGATGAAATGAACACCGTGGACAGTTTTCAGCAAGTTGCAACATTGAAATGCAGAAATAAGCACTTTTCCATAAACAAGCTCTAAATCATGTTTGATGCACTCTGGATGTCCAATTTTTGCTGTGCTGTGTCTAGTTGAGATGAAATGAACACCGTGGACAGTTTTCAGCAAGTTGCAACATTGAAATGCAGAAATAAGCACTTTTCCATAAACAAGCTCTAAATCATGTTTGATGCACTCTGGATGAAAAATTTTTTGTTATGTTTATTCGAGATGTTATGAAAACACTGTGGACTGTTTTCAGCAAGTTGCAACATTGAAATGCAGAAATAAGCACTTTTCCATAAACAAGCTCTAAATCATGTTTGATGCACTCTGGATGTCCAATTTTTGCTGTGCTGTGTCTAGTTGAGATGAAATGAACACCGTGGACAGTTTTCAGCAAGTTGCAACATTGAAATGCAGAAATAAGCACTTTTCCATAAACAAGCTCTAAATCATGTTTGATGCACTCTGGATGTCCAATTTTTTTTGTGTTATGTTTATTGAGATGAAATGAACACCGTGGACAGTTTTCAGCAAGTTGCAACATTGAAATGCAGAAATAAGCACTTTTCCATAAACAAGCTCTAAATCATGTTTGATGCACTCTGGATGTCCAATTTTTGCTGTGCTGTGTCTAGTTGAGATGAAATGAACACCGTGGACAGTTTTCAGCAAGTTGCAACATTGAAATGCAGAAATAAGCACTTTTCCATAAACAAGCTCTAAATCATGTTTGATGCACTCTGGATGTCCAATTTTGCTGTGCTGTGTCTAGTTGAGATGAAATGAACACCGTGGACAGTTTTCAGCAAGTTGCAACATTGAAATGCAGAAATAAGCACTTTTCCATAAACAAGCTCTAAATCATGTTTGATGCACTCTGGATGTCCAATTTTTGTTGCTGTTTATTGAGATGTTATGAAACACTGTGGACTGTTTTCAGCAAGTTGCAACATTGAAATGCAGAAATAAGCACTTTTCCATAAACAAGCTCTAAATCATGTTTGATGCACTCTGGATGTCCAATTTTTGCTGTGCTGTTCTAGTTGAGATGAAATGAACACCGTGGACAGTTTTCAGCAAGTTGCAACATTGAAATGCAGAAATAAGCACTTTTCCATAAACAAGCTCTAAATCATGTTTGATGCACTCTGGATGTCCAATTTTTGCTGTGCTGTGTCTAGTTGAGATGAAATGAACACCGTGGACAGTTTTCAGCAAGTTGCAACATTGAAATGCAGAAATAAGCACTTTTCCATAAACAAGCTCTAAATCATGTTTGATGCACTCTGGATGTCCAATTTTTGCTGTGCTGTGTCTAGTTGAGATGAAATGAACACCGTGGACAGTTTTCAGCAAGTTGCAACATTGAAATGCAGAAATAAGCACTTTTCCATAAACAAGCTCTAAATCATGTTTGATGCACTCTGGATGTCCAATTTTTGCTGTGCTGTGTCTAGTTGAGATGAAATGAACACCGTGGACAGTTTTCAGCAAGTTGCAACATTGAAATGCAGAAATAAGCACTTTTCCATAAACAAGCTCTAAATCATGTTTGATGCACTCTGGATGTCCAATTTTTGCTGTGCTGTGTCTAGTTGAGATGAAATGAACACCGTGGACAGTTTTCAGCAAGTTGCAACATTGAAATGCAGAAATAAGCACTTTTCCATAAACAAGCTCTAAATCATGTTTGATGCACTCTGGATGAAAAATTTTTTGTTATGTTTATTCGAGATGTTATGAAAACACTGTGGACTGTTTTCAGCAAGTTGCAACATTGAAATGCAGAAATAAGCACTTTTCCATAAACAAGCTCTAAATCATGTTTGATGCACTCTGGATGTCCAATTTTTGCTGTGCTGTGTCTAGTTTGAGATGAAATGAACACCGTGGACAGTTTTCAGCAAGTTGCAACATTGAAATGCAGAAATAAGCACTTTTCCATAAACAAGCTCTAAATCATGTTTGATGCACTCTGGATGTCCAATTTTGCTGTGCTGTGTCTAGTTGAGATGAAATGAACACCGTGGACAGTTTTCAGCAAGTTGCAACATTGAAATGCAGAAATAAGCACTTTTCCATAAACAAGCTCTAAATCATGTTTGATGCACTCTGGATGTCCAATTTTTGCTGTGCTGTGTCTAGTTGAGATGAAATGAACACCGTGGACAGTTTTCAGCAAGTTGCAACATTGAAATGCAGAAATAAGCACTTTTCCATAAACAAGCTCTAAATCATGTTTGATGCACTCTGGATGAAAAATTTTTTGTTATGTTTATTCGAGATGTTATGAACACTGTGGACTGTTTTCAGCAAGTTGCAACATTGAAATGCAGAAATAAGCACTTTTCCATAAACAAGCTCTAAATCATGTTTGATGCACTCTGGATGTCCAATTTTTGCTGTGCTGTGTCTAGTTGAGATGAAATGAACACCGTGGACAGTTTTCAGCAAGTTGCAACATTGAAATGCAGAAATAAGCACTTTTCCATAAACAAGCTCTAAATCATGTTTGATGCACTCTGGATGTCCAATTTTTGCTGTGCTGTGTCTAGTTGAGATGAAATGAACACCGTGGACAGTTTTCAGCAAGTTGCAACATTGAAATGCAGAAATAAGCACTTTTCCATAAACAAGCTCTAAATCATGTTTGATGCACTCTGGATGTCCAATTTTTGCTGTGCTGTGTCTAGTTGAGATGAAATGAACACCGTGGACAGTTTTCAGCAAGTTGCAACATTGAAATGCAGAAATAAGCACTTTTCCATAAACAAGCTCTAAATCATGTTTGATGCACTCTGGATGTCCAATTTTTGCTGTGCTGTGTCTAGTTGAGATGAAATGAACACCGTGGACAGTTTTCAGCAAGTTGCAACATTGAAATGCAGAAATAAGCACTTTTCCATAAACAAGCTCTAAATCATGTTTGATGCACTCTGGATGAAAATTTTTTGTATGTTTATTGAGATGTTATGAACACTGTGGACAGTTTTCAGCAAGTTGCAACATTGAAATGCAGAAATAAGCACTTTTCCATAAACAAGCTCTAAATCATGTTTGATGCACTCTGGATGTCCAATTTTTGCTGTGCTGTGTCTAGTTGAGATGAAATGAACACCGTGGACAGTTTTCAGCAAGTTGCAACATTGAAATGCAGAAATAAGCACTTTTCCATAAACAAGCTCTAAATCATGTTTGATGCACTCTGGATGTCCAATTTTTGCTGTGCTGTGTCTAGTTGAGATGAAATGAACACCGTGGACAGTTTTCAGCAAGTTGCAACATTGAAATGCAGAAATAAGCACTTTTCCATAAACAAGCTCTAAATCATGTTTGATGCACTCTGGATGTCCAATTTTTGCTGTGCTGTGTCTAGTTGAGATGAAATGAACACCGTGGACAGTTTTCAGCAAGTTGCAACATTGAAATGCAGAAATAAGCACTTTTCCATAAACAAGCTCTAAATCATGTTTGATGCACTCTGGATGTCCAATTTTTTGTTGTGTCTATTGAGATGATGAAAACACCGTGGACAGTTTTCAGCAAGTTGCAACATTGAAATGCAGAAATAAGCACTTTTCCATAAACAAGCTCTAAATCATGTTTGATGCACTCTGGATGTCCAATTTTTGCTGTGCTGTGTCTAGTTGAGATGAAATGAACACCGTGGACAGTTTTCAGCAAGTTGCAACATTGAAATGCAGAAATAAGCACTTTTCCATAAACAAGCTCTAAATCATGTTTGATGCACTCTGGATGTCCAATTTTTGCTGTGCTGTGTCTAGTTGAGATGAAATGAACACCGTGGACAGTTTTCAGCAAGTTGCAACATTGAAATGCAGAAATAAGCACTTTTCCATAAACAAGCTCTAAATCATGTTTGATGCACTCTGGATGTCCAATTTTTGTTATGTTTATTGAGATGTTATGAACACTGTGGACAGTTTTCAGCAAGTTGCAACATTGAAATGCAGAAATAAGCACTTTTCCATAAACAAGCTCTAAATCATGTTTGATGCACTCTGGATGTCCAATTTTTGCTGTGCTGTTCTAGTTGAGATGAAATGAACACCGTGGACAGTTTTCAGCAAGTTGCAACATTGAAATGCAGAAATAAGCACTTTTCCATAAACAAGCTCTAAATCATGTTTGATGCACTCTGGATGTCCAATTTTTGCTGTGCTGTGTCTAGTTGAGATGAAATGAACACCGTGGACAGTTTTCAGCAAGTTGCAACATTGAAATGCAGAAATAAGCACTTTTCCATAAACAAGCTCTAAATCATGTTTGATGCACTCTGGATGTCCAATTTTTGCTGTGCTGTGTCTAGTTGAGATGAAATGAACACCGTGGACAGTTTTCAGCAAGTTGCAACATTGAAATGCAGAAATAAGCACTTTTCCATAAACAAGCTCTAAATCATGTTTGATGCACTCTGGATGTCCAATTTTTTGTTGTGTTATTCGAGATGTTATGAAAACACTGTGGACAGTTTTCAGCAAGTTGCAACATTGAAATGCAGAAATAAGCACTTTTCCATAAACAAGCTCTAAATCATGTTTGATGCACTCTGGATGTCCAATTTTTGCTGTGCTGTGTCTAGTTGAGATGAAATGAACACCGTGGACAGTTTTCAGCAAGTTGCAACATTGAAATGCAGAAATAAGCACTTTTCCATAAACAAGCTCTAAATCATGTTTGATGCACTCTGGATGTCCAATTTTTGCTGTGCTGTGTCTAGTTGAGATGAAATGAACACCGTGGACAGTTTTCAGCAAGTTGCAACATTGAAATGCAGAAATAAGCACTTTTCCATAAACAAGCTCTAAATCATGTTTGATGCACTCTGGATGTCCAATTTTTGCTGTGCTGTGTCTAGTTGAGATGAAATGAACACCGTGGACAGTTTTCAGCAAGTTGCAACATTGAAATGCAGAAATAAGCACTTTTCCATAAACAAGCTCTAAATCATGTTTGATGCACTCTGGATGTCCAATTTTTGCTGTGCTGTGTCTAGTTGAGATGAAATGAACACCGTGGACAGTTTTCAGCAAGTTGCAACATTGAAATGCAGAAATAAGCACTTTTCCATAAACAAGCTCTAAATCATGTTTGATGCACTCTGGATGAAAATTTTTTGTTATGTTTATTCGAGATGTTATGAAAACACTGTGGACTGTTTTCAGCAAGTTGCAACATTGAAATGCAGAAATAAGCACTTTTCCATAAACAAGCTCTAAATCATGTTTGATGCACTCTGGATGTCCAATTTTTGCTGTGCTGTGTCTAGTTGAGATGAAATGAACACCGTGGACAGTTTTCAGCAAGTTGCAACATTGAAATGCAGAAATAAGCACTTTTCCATAAACAAGCTCTAAATCATGTTTGATGCACTCTGGATGTCCAATTTTTGCTGTGCTGTGTCTAGTTGAGATGAAATGAACACCGTGGACAGTTTTCAGCAAGTTGCAACATTGAAATGCAGAAATAAGCACTTTTCCATAAACAAGCTCTAAATCATGTTTGATGCACTCTGGATGTCCAATTTTTGCTGTGCTGTGTCTAGTTGAGATGAAATGAACACCGTGGACAGTTTTCAGCAAGTTGCAACATTGAAATGCAGAAATAAGCACTTTTCCATAAACAAGCTCTAAATCATGTTTGATGCACTCTGGATGTCCAATTTTTGCTGTGCTGTGTCTAGTTGAGATGAAATGAACACCGTGGACAGTTTTCAGCAAGTTGCAACATTGAAATGCAGAAATAAGCACTTTTCCATAAACAAGCTCTAAATCATGTTTGATGCACTCTGGATGAAAAATTTTTGTTATGTTTATTCGAGATGTTATGAACACTGTGGACTGTTTTCAGCAAGTTGCAACATTGAAATGCAGAAATAAGCACTTTTCCATAAACAAGCTCTAAATCATGTTTGATGCACTCTGGATGTCCAATTTTTGCTGTGCTGTGTCTAGTTGAGATGAAATGAACACCGTGGACAGTTTTCAGCAAGTTGCAACATTGAAATGCAGAAATAAGCACTTTTCCATAAACAAGCTCTAAATCATGTTTGATGCACTCTGGATGTCCAATTTTTGCTGTGCTGTGTCTAGTTGAGATGAAATGAACACCGTGGACAGTTTTCAGCAAGTTGCAACATTGAAATGCAGAAATAAGCACTTTTCCATAAACAAGCTCTAAATCATGTTTGATGCACTCTGGATGTCCAATTTTTGCTGTGCTGTGTCTAGTTGAGATGAAATGAACACCGTGGACAGTTTTCAGCAAGTTGCAACATTGAAATGCAGAAATAAGCACTTTTCCATAAACAAGCTCTAAATCATGTTTGATGCACTCTGGATGAAAAATTTTTTGTGCTGTTTATTCGAGATGTTATGAAAACACTGTGGACTGTTTTCAGCAAGTTGCAACATTGAAATGCAGAAATAAGCACTTTTCCATAAACAAGCTCTAAATCATGTTTGATGCACTCTGGATGTCCAATTTTTGCTGTGCTGTGTCTAGTTGAGATGAAATGAACACCGTGGACAGTTTTCAGCAAGTTGCAACATTGAAATGCAGAAATAAGCACTTTTCCATAAACAAGCTCTAAATCATGTTTGATGCACTCTGGATGTCCAATTTTTGCTGTGCTGTGTCTAGTTGAGATGAAATGAACACCGTGGACAGTTTTCAGCAAGTTGCAACATTGAAATGCAGAAATAAGCACTTTTCCATAAACAAGCTCTAAATCATGTTTGATGCACTCTGGATGTCCAATTTTTGCTGTGCTATTCGAGATGAGATGAAAACACCGTGGACAGTTTTCAGCAAGTTGCAACATTGAAATGCAGAAATAAGCACTTTTCCATAAACAAGCTCTAAATCATGTTTGATGCACTCTGGATGAAAAAATTTTTGTTATGTTTATTCGAGATGTTATGAAAACACTGTGGACAGTTTTCAGCAAGTTGCAACATTGAAATGCAGAAATAAGCACTTTTCCATAAACAAGCTCTAAATCATGTTTGATGCACTCTGGATGTCCAATTTTTGCTGTGCTGTGTCTAGTTGAGATGAAATGAACACCGTGGACAGTTTTCAGCAAGTTGCAACATTGAAATGCAGAAATAAGCACTTTTCCATAAACAAGCTCTAAATCATGTTTGATGCACTCTGGATGTCCAATTTTTGCTGTGCTGTGTCTAGTTGAGATGAAATGAACACCGTGGACAGTTTTCAGCAAGTTGCAACATTGAAATGCAGAAATAAGCACTTTTCCATAAACAAGCTCTAAATCATGTTTGATGCACTCTGGATGAAAAATTTTTTGTTATGTTTATTCGAGATGTTATGAAAACACTGTGGACTGTTTTCAGCAAGTTGCAACATTGAAATGCAGAAATAAGCACTTTTCCATAAACAAGCTCTAAATCATGTTTGATGCACTCTGGATGTCCAATTTTTGCTGTGCTGTGTCTAGTTGAGATGAAATGAACACCGTGGACAGTTTTCAGCAAGTTGCAACATTGAAATGCAGAAATAAGCACTTTTCCATAAACAAGCTCTAAATCATGTTTGATGCACTCTGGATGTCCAAAAATGCTTTGTTGTGTTTATTGAGATGAAATGAACACCGTGGACAGTTTTCAGCAAGTTGCAACATTGAAATGCAGAAATAAGCACTTTTCCATAAACAAGCTCTAAATCATGTTTGATGCACTCTGGATGAAAATTTTTGTTATGTTTATTCGAGATGTTATGAAAACACTGTGGACTGTTTTCAGCAAGTTGCAACATTGAAATGCAGAAATAAGCACTTTTCCATAAACAAGCTCTAAATCATGTTTGATGCACTCTGGATGTCCAATTTTTGCTGTGCTGTGTCTAGTTGAGATGAAATGAACACCGTGGACAGTTTTCAGCAAGTTGCAACATTGAAATGCAGAAATAAGCACTTTTCCATAAACAAGCTCTAAATCATGTTTGATGCACTCTGGATGTCCAATTTTTGCTGTGCTGTGTCTAGTTGAGATGAAATGAACACCGTGGACAGTTTTCAGCAAGTTGCAACATTGAAATGCAGAAATAAGCACTTTTCCATAAACAAGCTCTAAATCATGTTTGATGCACTCTGGATGAAAAATGTTTTTGTTATGTTTATTCGAGATGTTATGAAAACACTGTGGACTGTTTTCAGCAAGTTGCAACATTGAAATGCAGAAATAAGCACTTTTCCATAAACAAGCTCTAAATCATGTTTGATGCACTCTGGATGTCCAATTTTTGCTGTGCTGTGTCTAGTTGAGATGAAATGAACACCGTGGACAGTTTTCAGCAAGTTGCAACATTGAAATGCAGAAATAAGCACTTTTCCATAAACAAGCTCTAAATCATGTTTGATGCACTCTGGATGTCCAATTTTTGCTGTGCTGTGTCTAGTTGAGATGAAATGAACACCGTGGACAGTTTTCAGCAAGTTGCAACATTGAAATGCAGAAATAAGCACTTTTCCATAAACAAGCTCTAAATCATGTTTGATGCACTCTGGATGTCCAATTTTTTGTGCTATGTTATTGAGATGTTATGAACACCGTGGACAGTTTTCAGCAAGTTGCAACATTGAAATGCAGAAATAAGCACTTTTCCATAAACAAGCTCTAAATCATGTTTGATGCACTCTGGATGTCCAATTTTTGCTGTGCTGTGTCTAGTTGAGATGAAATGAACACCGTGGACAGTTTTCAGCAAGTTGCAACATTGAAATGCAGAAATAAGCACTTTTCCATAAACAAGCTCTAAATCATGTTTGATGCACTCTGGATGTCCAATTTTTGCTGTGCTGTGTCTAGTTGAGATGAAATGAACACCGTGGACAGTTTTCAGCAAGTTGCAACATTGAAATGCAGAAATAAGCACTTTTCCATAAACAAGCTCTAAATCATGTTTGATGCACTCTGGATGAAAAATTTTTGTTATGTTTATTCGAGATGTTATGAAAACACTGTGGACAGTTTTCAGCAAGTTGCAACATTGAAATGCAGAAATAAGCACTTTTCCATAAACAAGCTCTAAATCATGTTTGATGCACTCTGGATGTCCAATTTTTGCTGTGCTGTGTCTAGTTGAGATGAAATGAACACCGTGGACAGTTTTCAGCAAGTTGCAACATTGAAATGCAGAAATAAGCACTTTTCCATAAACAAGCTCTAAATCATGTTTGATGCACTCTGGATGTCCAATTTTTGCTGTGCTGTGTCTAGTTGAGATGAAATGAACACCGTGGACAGTTTTCAGCAAGTTGCAACATTGAAATGCAGAAATAAGCACTTTTCCATAAACAAGCTCTAAATCATGTTTGATGCACTCTGGATGAAAAATTTTTGTTATGTTTATTCGAGATGTTATGAAAACACTGTGGACTGTTTTCAGCAAGTTGCAACATTGAAATGCAGAAATAAGCACTTTTCCATAAACAAGCTCTAAATCATGTTTGATGCACTCTGGATGTCCAATTTTTGCTGTGCTGTGTCTAGTTGAGATGAAATGAACACCGTGGACAGTTTTCAGCAAGTTGCAACATTGAAATGCAGAAATAAGCACTTTTCCATAAACAAGCTCTAAATCATGTTTGATGCACTCTGGATGTCCAATTTTTGCTGTGCTGTGTCTAGTTGAGATGAAATGAACACCGTGGACAGTTTTCAGCAAGTTGCAACATTGAAATGCAGAAATAAGCACTTTTCCATAAACAAGCTCTAAATCATGTTTGATGCACTCTGGATGTCCAATTTTTTGTTATGTTTATTCGAGATGTTATGAACACCGTGGACAGTTTTCAGCAAGTTGCAACATTGAAATGCAGAAATAAGCACTTTTCCATAAACAAGCTCTAAATCATGTTTGATGCACTCTGGATGTCCAATTTTTGCTGTGCTGTGTCTAGTTGAGATGAAATGAACACCGTGGACAGTTTTCAGCAAGTTGCAACATTGAAATGCAGAAATAAGCACTTTTCCATAAACAAGCTCTAAATCATGTTTGATGCACTCTGGATGTCCAATTTTTGCTGTGCTGTGTCTAGTTGAGATGAAATGAACACCGTGGACAGTTTTCAGCAAGTTGCAACATTGAAATGCAGAAATAAGCACTTTTCCATAAACAAGCTCTAAATCATGTTTGATGCACTCTGGATGAAAAATGTTTTTGTTATGTTTATTCGAGATGTTATGAAAACACTGTGGACTGTTTTCAGCAAGTTGCAACATTGAAATGCAGAAATAAGCACTTTTCCATAAACAAGCTCTAAATCATGTTTGATGCACTCTGGATGTCCAATTTTTGCTGTGCTGTGTCTAGTTGAGATGAAATGAACACCGTGGACAGTTTTCAGCAAGTTGCAACATTGAAATGCAGAAATAAGCACTTTTCCATAAACAAGCTCTAAATCATGTTTGATGCACTCTGGATGAAAATTTTTTTTGTTATGTTATTCGAGATGTTATGAAAACACTGTGGACTGTTTTCAGCAAGTTGCAACATTGAAATGCAGAAATAAGCACTTTTCCATAAACAAGCTCTAAATCATGTTTGATGCACTCTGGATGTCCAATTTTTGCTGTGCTGTGTCTAGTTGAGATGAAATGAAACCGTGGACAGTTTTCAGCAAGTTGCAACATTGAAATGCAGAAATAAGCACTTTTCCATAAACAAGCTCTAAATCATGTTTGATGCACTCTGGATGTCCAATTTTTGCTGTGCTGTGTCTAGTTGAGATGAAATGAACACCGTGGACAGTTTTCAGCAAGTTGCAACATTGAAATGCAGAAATAAGCACTTTTCCATAAACAAGCTCTAAATCATGTTTGATGCACTCTGGATGAAAATTTTTTGTTATGTTTATTCGAGATGTTATGAACACTGTGGACTGTTTTCAGCAAGTTGCAACATTGAAATGCAGAAATAAGCACTTTTCCATAAACAAGCTCTAAATCATGTTTGATGCACTCTGGATGTCCAATTTTTGCTGTGCTGTGTCTAGTTGAGATGAAATGAACACCGTGGACAGTTTTCAGCAAGTTGCAACATTGAAATGCAGAAATAAGCACTTTTCCATAAACAAGCTCTAAATCATGTTTGATGCACTCTGGATGTCCAATTTTTGCTGTGCTGTGTCTAGTTGAGATGAAATGAACACCGTGGACAGTTTTCAGCAAGTTGCAACATTGAAATGCAGAAATAAGCACTTTTCCATAAACAAGCTCTAAATCATGTTTGATGCACTCTGGATGTCCAATTTTTTGTTATGTTTATTCGAGATGTTATGAACACCGTGGACAGTTTTCAGCAAGTTGCAACATTGAAATGCAGAAATAAGCACTTTTCCATAAACAAGCTCTAAATCATGTTTGATGCACTCTGGATGTCCAATTTTTGCTGTGCTGTGTCTAGTTGAGATGAAATGAACACCGTGGACAGTTTTCAGCAAGTTGCAACATTGAAATGCAGAAATAAGCACTTTTCCATAAACAAGCTCTAAATCATGTTTGATGCACTCTGGATGTCCAATTTTTGCTGTGCTGTGTCTAGTTGAGATGAAATGAACACCGTGGACAGTTTTCAGCAAGTTGCAACATTGAAATGCAGAAATAAGCACTTTTCCATAAACAAGCTCTAAATCATGTTTGATGCACTCTGGATGAAAATTTTTTTGTTATGTTATTCGAGATGTTATGAAAACACTGTGGACAGTTTTCAGCAAGTTGCAACATTGAAATGCAGAAATAAGCACTTTTCCATAAACAAGCTCTAAATCATGTTTGATGCACTCTGGATGTCCAATTTTGCTGTGCTGTGTCTAGTTGAGATGAAATGAACACCGTGGACAGTTTTCAGCAAGTTGCAACATTGAAATGCAGAAATAAGCACTTTTCCATAAACAAGCTCTAAATCATGTTTGATGCACTCTGGATGTCCAATTTTTGCTGTGCTGTGTCTAGTTGAGATGAAATGAACACCGTGGACAGTTTTCAGCAAGTTGCAACATTGAAATGCAGAAATAAGCACTTTTCCATAAACAAGCTCTAAATCATGTTTGATGCACTCTGGATCCAATTTTTTTGTTGTGTT
Organism: Oncorhynchus kisutch; assembly: GCF_002021735.2. Lineage (NCBI taxonomy): Eukaryota > Metazoa > Chordata > Actinopteri > Salmoniformes > Salmonidae > Oncorhynchus > Oncorhynchus kisutch. The sequence goes on from NW_022263302.1 coordinate 24,775, forward strand.
ATTCGAGATGTTATGAAAAACACCGTGGACAGTTTTCAGCAAGTTGCAACATTGAAATGCAGAAATAAGCACTTTTCCATAAACAAGCTCTAAATCATGTTTGATGCACTCTGGATGTCCAATTTTTTTGTGTTTATTGAGATGAAATGAAACACGTGGACAGTTTTCAGCAAGTTGCAACATTGAAATGCAGAAATAAGCACTTTTCCATAAACAAGCTCTAAATCATGTTTGATGCACTCTGGATGAAAAATTTTTTGTTATGTTATTCGAGATGTTATGAAAACACTGTGGACTGTTTTCAGCAAGTTGCAACATTGAAATGCAGAAATAAGCACTTTTCCATAAACAAGCTCTAAATCATGTTTGATGCACTCTGGATGTCCAATTTTTGCTGTGCTGTGTCTAGTTGAGATGAAATGAACACCGTGGACAGTTTTCAGCAAGTTGCAACATTGAAATGCAGAAATAAGCACTTTTCCATAAACAAGCTCTAAATCATGTTTGATGCACTCTGGATGTCCAATTTTTGCTGTGCTGTGTCTAGTTGAGATGAAATGAACACCGTGGACAGTTTTCAGCAAGTTGCAACATTGAAATGCAGAAATAAGCACTTTTCCATAAACAAGCTCTAAATCATGTTTGAAGCACTCTGGATGAAAAATTTTTTGTTATGTTTATTCGAGATGTTATGAAAACACTGTGGACTGTTTTCAGCAAGTTGCAACATTGAAATGCAGAAATAAGCACTTTTCCATAAACAAGCTCTAAATCATGTTTGATGCACTCTGGATGTCCAATTTTTGCTGTGCTGTGTCTAGTTGAGATGAAATGAACACCGTGGACAGTTTTCAGCAAGTTGCAACATTGAAATGCAGAAATAAGCACTTTTCCATAAACAAGCTCTAAATCATGTTTGATGCACTCTGGATGTCCAATTTTTGCTGTGCTGTGTCTAGTTGAGATGAAATGAACACCGTGGACAGTTTTCAGCAAGTTGCAACATTGAAATGCAGAAATAAGCACTTTTCCATAAACAAGCTCTAAATCATGTTTGATGCACTCTGGATGAAAAATTTTTGCTGTTTATTCGAGATGAGATGAAAAACACTGTGGACAGTTTTCAGCAAGTTGCAACATTGAAATGCAGAAATAAGCACTTTTCCATAAACAAGCTCTAAATCATGTTTGATGCACTCTGGATGTCCAATTTTTGCTGTGCTGTGTCTAGTTGAGATGAAATGAACACCGTGGACAGTTTTCAGCAAGTTGCAACATTGAAATGCAGAAATAAGCACTTTTCCATAAACAAGCTCTAAATCATGTTTGATGCACTCTGGATGTCCAATTTTTGCTGTGCTGTGTCTAGTTGAGATGAAATGAACACCGTGGACAGTTTTCAGCAAGTTGCAACATTGAAATGCAGAAATAAGCACTTTTCCATAAACAAGCTCTAAATCATGTTTGATGCACTCTGGATGTCCAATTTTTGCTGTGCTGTGTCTAGTTGAGATGAAATGAACACCGTGGACAGTTTTCAGCAAGTTGCAACATTGAAATGCAGAAATAAGCACTTTTCCATAAACAAGCTCTAAATCATGTTTGATGCACTCTGGATGAAAAATTTTTTGTTATGTTATTGAGATGTTATGAAAACCTGTGGACAGTTTTCAGCAAGTTGCAACATTGAAATGCAGAAATAAGCACTTTTCCATAAACAAGCTCTAAATCATGTTTGATGCACTCTGGATGTCCAATTTTTTGTGCTGTGTCTAGTTGAGATGAAATGAACACCGTGGACAGTTTTCAGCAAGTTGCAACATTGAAATGCAGAAATAAGCACTTTTCCATAAACAAGCTCTAAATCATGTTTGATGCACTCTGGATGAAAAATTTTTTGTTATGTTTATTCGAGATGTTATGAAAACACTGTGGACTGTTTTCAGCAAGTTGCAACATTGAAATGCAGAAATAAGCACTTTTCCATAAACAAGCTCTAAATCATGTTTGATGCACTCTGGATGTCCAATTTTTGCTGTGCTGTGTCTAGTTGAGATGAAATGAACACCGTGGACAGTTTTCAGCAAGTTGCAACATTGAAATGCAGAAATAAGCACTTTTCCATAAACAAGCTCTAAATCATGTTTGATGCACTCTGGATGTCCAATTTTTGCTGTGCTGTGTCTAGTTGAGATGAAATGAACACCGTGGACAGTTTTCAGCAAGTTGCAACATTGAAATGCAGAAATAAGCACTTTTCCATAAACAAGCTCTAAATCATGTTTGATGCACTCTGGATGAAAAATTTTTGTTATGTTTTATTGAGATGTTATGAACACTGTGGACTGTTTTCAGCAAGTTGCAACATTGAAATGCAGAAATAAGCACTTTTCCATAAACAAGCTCTAAATCATGTTTGATGCACTCTGGATGTCCAATTTTTGCTGTGCTGTGTCTAGTTGAGATGAAATGAACACCGTGGACAGTTTTCAGCAAGTTGCAACATTGAAATGCAGAAATAAGCACTTTTCCATAAACAAGCTCTAAATCATGTTTGATGCACTCTGGATGTCCAATTTTTGCTGTGCTGTGTCTAGTTGAGATGAAATGAACACCGTGGACAGTTTTCAGCAAGTTGCAACATTGAAATGCAGAAATAAGCACTTTTCCATAAACAAGCTCTAAATCATGTTTGATGCACTCTGGATGAAAAATTTTTGTTATGTTTATTCGAGATGTTATGAAAACACTGTGGACAGTTTTCAGCAAGTTGCAACATTGAAATGCAGAAATAAGCACTTTTCCATAAACAAGCTCTAAATCATGTTTGATGCACTCTGGATGTCCAATTTTTGCTGTGCTGTGTCTAGTTGAGATGAAATGAACACCGTGGACAGTTTTCAGCAAGTTGCAACATTGAAATGCAGAAATAAGCACTTTTCCATAAACAAGCTCTAAATCATGTTTGATGCACTCTGGATGTCCAATTTTTGCTGTGCTGTGTCTAGTTGAGATGAAATGAACACCGTGGACAGTTTTCAGCAAGTTGCAACATTGAAATGCAGAAATAAGCACTTTTCCATAAACAAGCTCTAAATCATGTTTGATGCACTCTGGATGAAAAATGTTTTTGTTATGTTTATTCGAGATGTTATGAAAACACTGTGGACTGTTTTCAGCAAGTTGCAACATTGAAATGCAGAAATAAGCACTTTTCCATAAACAAGCTCTAAATCATGTTTGATGCACTCTGGATGTCCAATTTTTGCTGTGCTGTGTCTAGTTGAGATGAAATGAACACCGTGGACAGTTTTCAGCAAGTTGCAACATTGAAATGCAGAAATAAGCACTTTTCCATAAACAAGCTCTAAATCATGTTTGATGCACTCTGGATGTCCAATTTTTGCTGTGCTGTGTCTAGTTGAGATGAAATGAACACCGTGGACAGTTTTCAGCAAGTTGCAACATTGAAATGCAGAAATAAGCACTTTTCCATAAACAAGCTCTAAATCATGTTTGATGCACTCTGGATGTCCAATTTTTGCTGTGCTGTGTCTATTGAGATGTTATGAACACTGTGGACAGTTTTCAGCAAGTTGCAACATTGAAATGCAGAAATAAGCACTTTTCCATAAACAAGCTCTAAATCATGTTTGATGCACTCTGGATGTCCAATTTTGCTGTGCTGTGTCTAGTTGAGATGAAATGAACACCGTGGACAGTTTTCAGCAAGTTGCAACATTGAAATGCAGAAATAAGCACTTTTCCATAAACAAGCTCTAAATCATGTTTGATGCACTCTGGATGAAAAATGTTTTTGTTATGTTTATTCGAGATGTTATGAAAACACTGTGGACAGTTTTCAGCAAGTTGCAACATTGAAATGCAGAAATAAGCACTTTTCCATAAACAAGCTCTAAATCATGTTTGATGCACTCTGGATGTCCAATTTTTGCTGTGTGTATTCGAGATGAGATGAAAACACTGTGGACAGTTTTCAGCAAGTTGCAACATTGAAATGCAGAAATAAGCACTTTTCCATAAACAAGCTCTAAATCATGTTTGATGCACTCTGGATGTCCAATTTTTGCTGTGCTGTGTCTAGTTGAGATAAATGAACACCGTGGACAGTTTTCAGCAAGTTGCAACATTGAAATGCAGAAATAAGCACTTTTCCATAAACAAGCTCTAAATCATGTTTGATGCACTCTGGATGTCCAATTTTTGCTGTGCTGTGTCTAGTTGAGATGAAATGAACACCGTGGACAGTTTTCAGCAAGTTGCAACATTGAAATGCAGAAATAAGCACTTTTCCATAAACAAGCTCTAAATCATGTTTGATGCACTCTGGATGAAAAATTTTTTGTTATGTTTATTCGAGATGTTATGAAAACACCGTGGACAGTTTTCAGCAAGTTGCAACATTGAAATGCAGAAATAAGCACTTTTCCATAAACAAGCTCTAAATCATGTTTGATGCACTCTGGATGTCCAATTTTTTGTGCTGTGTCTAGTTGAGATGTTATGAACACTGTGGACAGTTTTCAGCAAGTTGCAACATTGAAATGCAGAAATAAGCACTTTTCCATAAACAAGCTCTAAATCATGTTTGATGCACTCTGGATGTCCAATTTTTGCTGTGCTGTGTCTAGTTGAGATTAAATGAACACCGTGGACAGTTTTCAGCAAGTTGCAACATTGAAATGCAGAAATAAGCACTTTTCCATAAACAAGCTCTAAATCATGTTTGATGCACTCTGGATGTCCAATTTTTGCTGTGCTGTGTCTAGTTGAGATAAATGAACACCGTGGACAGTTTTCAGCAAGTTGCAACATTGAAATGCAGAAATAAGCACTTTTCCATAAACAAGCTCTAAATCATGTTTGATGCACTCTGGATGAAAAATTTTTTGTTATGTTTATTCGAGATGTTATGAAAACACTGTGGACAGTTTTCAGCAAGTTGCAACATTGAAATGCAGAAATAAGCACTTTTCCATAAACAAGCTCTAAATCATGTTTGATGCACTCTGGATGTCCAATTTTTGCTGTGCTGTGTCTAGTTGAGATGAAATGAACACCGTGGACAGTTTTCAGCAAGTTGCAACATTGAAATGCAGAAATAAGCACTTTTCCATAAACAAGCTCTAAATCATGTTTGAAGCACTCTGGATGAAAATGTTTTTGTTATGTTTATTCGAGATGTTATGAAAACACGTGGACAGTTTTCAGCAAGTTGCAACATTGAAATGCAGAAATAAGCACTTTTCCATAAACAAGCTCTAAATCATGTTTGATGCACTCTGGATGAAAAATTTTTGTTATGTTTATTCGAGATGTTATGAAAACACTGTGGACTGTTTTCAGCAAGTTGCAACATTGAAATGCAGAAATAAGCACTTTTCCATAAACAAGCTCTAAATCATGTTTGATGCACTCTGGATGTCCAATTTTTGCTGTGCTGTGTCTAGTTGAGATGAAATGAACACCGTGGACAGTTTTCAGCAAGTTGCAACATTGAAATGCAGAAATAAGCACTTTTCCATAAACAAGCTCTAAATCATGTTTGATGCACTCTGGATGTCCAATTTTTGCTGTGCTGTGTCTAGTTGAGATTAAATGAACACCGTGGACAGTTTTCAGCAAGTTGCAACATTGAAATGCAGAAATAAGCACTTTTCCATAAACAAGCTCTAAATCATGTTTGAAGCACTCTGGATGAAAAATGTTTTTGTTATGTTTATTCGAGATGTTATGAAAACACTGTGGACTGTTTTCAGCAAGTTGCAACATTGAAATGCAGAAATAAGCACTTTTCCATAAACAAGCTCTAAATCATGTTTGATGCACTCTGGATGTCCAATTTTTGCTGCACTGTGTCTAGTTGAGATGAAATGAACGCCGTGGAACAGTTTTCAGCAAGTTTGCAACATTGAAATGCAGAAATAAGCACTTTTCCATAAACAAGCTCTAAATCATGTTTGAAGCACTCTGGATGTTCCAATTTTTGCTGTGCTGTGTCTAGTTGAGATTAAATGAACACCGTGGACAGTTTTCAGCAAGTTGTAACATTGAAATGCAGAAATAAGCAACTTTTCCATAAACAAGCTCTAAATCATGTTTGATGCACTCTGGATGTCCAATTTTTGCTGTGCTGGGTCTAGTTAGATTAATGTACACGTGGATAGTTTTCAGCAAGTTGCAACATTGAAATACAGAAATAAGCACTTTTCCATAAACAAGCTCTAAATCATGTTTGAAGCACTCTGATGAAAAATGTTTTGTTATGTTTATTCGAGATGTTATGAAAACACCGTGGACAGTTTTCAGCAAGTTGTAACATTGAAATGCAGAAATAAGCACTTTTCCATAAACAGCTCTAAATCATGTTTGATGCACTCTGATGAAAAATGTTTTTGTTATGTTTATTCGAGATGTTATGAAAACACTGTTGACTGTTTTCAGCAAGTTGCAACATTGAAATGCAGAAATAAGCACTTTTCCATAAACAAGCTCTAAATCATGTTTGATGCACTCTGGATGTCCAATTTTTGCTGTGCTGTGTCTAGTTGAGATTAAATGAACACCGTGGACAGTTTTCAGCAAGTTGCAACATTGAAATGCAGAAATAAGCACTTTTCCATAAACAAGCTCTAAATCATGTTTGAAGCACTCTGGATGTCCAATTTTGCTGTGCTGTGTCTAGTTGAGATGAAATGAACACCGTGGACAGTTTTCAGCAAGTTGCAACATTGAAATGCAGAAATAAGCACTTTTCCATAAACAAGCTCTAAATCATGTTTGATGCACTCTGGATGTCCAATTTTTGCTGTGCTGTGTCTAGTTGAGATGAAATGAACACCGTGGACAGTTTTCAGCAAGTTGCAACATTGAAATGCAGAAATAAGCACTTTTCCATAAACAAGCTCTAAATCATGTTTGATGCACTCTGGATGAAAATTTTTGCTGTTATGTTTATTCGAGATGTTATGAACACCGTGGACAGTTTTCAGCAAGTTGCAACATTGAAATGCAGAAATAAGCACTTTTCCATAAACAAGCTCTAAATCATGTTTGATGCACTCTGGATGAAAAATGTTTTTGTTATGTTTATTCGAGATGTTATGAAAACACTGTGGACTGTTTTCAGCAAGTTGCAACATTGAAATGCAGAAATAAGCACTTTTCCATAAACAAGCTCTAAATCATGTTTGATGCACTCTGGATGTCCAATTTTTGCTGTGCTGTGTCTAGTTGAGATGAAATGAACACCGTGGACAGTTTTCAGCAAGTTGCAACATTGAAATGCAGAAATAAGCACTTTTCCATAAACAAGCTCTAAATCATGTTTGATGCACTCTGGATGTCCAATTTTTGCTGTGCTGTGTCTAGTTGAGATTAAATGGAACAACCGTGGACAGTTCTCAGCAAGTTGTAACATTGAAATGCAGAAATAAAGCACTTTTCCATAAACAAGCTCTAAATCATGTTTGATGCACTCTGGATGTCCAATTTTTGCTGTGCTGGGTCTAGTTGAGATTAAATGTCACACCGTGGATAGTTTTCAGGCAAGTTGCAAACATTGAAATACAGAAATAAGCACTTTTCCATAAACAAGCTCTTAAATCATGTTTGAAGCACTCTCGATGAAAAATGTTTTTGTTATGTTTATTCTGAGATGTTATGAAAACACCGTGGACAGTTTTTCAGCAAGTTGTAACATTGAAATTGCAGAAATAAAGCACTTTTCCATAAACAAGCTCTAAATCATGTTTGATGCACTCTGGATGAAACAATGTTTTTTGTTATGTTTATTCGAGATGTTATGACAACACTGTTGACTGTTTTCAGCAAGTTGCAACATTGAATGCAGAAATAAGCACTTTTCCCATAAACAAGCTCTAAATCATGTTTGAAGCACTCTGGATGAAAAATGTTTTTGTTATGTTTATTCGAGATGTTATGAAAACACGGTTGACTGTTTTCAGCAAGTTGCAACATTGAAAATGCAGAAATAAGCACTTTTCCATAAACAAGCTCTAAATCATGTTTGAAGCACCTCTGGATGTCCAATTTTTGCTGTGTGCTGTGTCTAGTTGAGATTAAATGAACACCGTGGACAGTTTTCAGCAAGTTGTAACATGGAAATGCAGAAATAAGCACTTTCCATAAACAAGCTCTAAATCATGTTTGATGCACTCTGGATGAAAAATGTTTTTGTGTATGTTTATTCGAGATGTTTATGAAAACACCGTGGACAAGTTATCAGCAAGTTGTACATTGAAATGCAGAAATAAGCACTTTTCCATAAACAGCTCTAAATCATGTTTGAATGCCTCTGGATGAAAAATGTTTTTGTTATGTTTTTATTCGAGATGGTTATGAAAACACTGTTGACTGTTTTTCAGCAAGTTGCAAACATTGAAATGCAGAAATAAGCGCTTTTCCATAAACAAGCTCTAAATCATGTTTTGATGCACTCTGGATGTCCAATTTTGCTGCACTGTGTCTAGGTTAGATGAAATGAACGCCGTGGACAGTTTTCAGCAAGTTGCAACATTGAAATGCAGAAATAAGCACTTTTTCCATAACAAGCTCTAAATCATGTTTGAAGCACTCTGGATGAAAAATGTTTTTGTTATGTTTTATTCGAGATGTTATGAAAACACCGTGGACAGTTTTCACGCAAGTTGTAACATTGAAATGCAGAAATAAGCACTTTTCCATAAACAAGCTCTAAATCATGTTGATGCACTCTGGATGAAAAATGTTTTTGTTATGTTATTTGAGAGGTTATGAAAACACTGTTGACTGTTTTCAGCAAGTTGGCAACATTGAAATGCAGAATAAGCACTTTTCCATAAACAAGCTCTAAATCATGTTTGAAGCACTCTTGATGTCCAATTTTGCTGTGCTGGGTCTAGTTGAGATTAAATGAACACCGTGGATAGTTTTCAGCAAGTTGCAACATTGAAATACAGAAATAAGCACTTTTTCCATAAACAAGCTCTAAATCATGTTTGAAGCACTCTGGATGAAAAATGTTTTTGTTATGTTTATTCGAGATGTTATGAAAACACTGTTGACTGTTTTCAGCAAGTTGCAACATTGAAATGCAGAAATAAGCACTTTTCCATAAACAAGCTCTAAATCATGTTTGATGCACTCTGGATGAAAAATGTTTTTGTGTATGTTTATTCGAGATGTTATGAAAACACTGTTGACTGTTTTCAGCAAGTTGCAACATTGAAATGCAGAAATAAGCACTTTTCCATAAACAAGCTCTAAATCATGTTTGATGCACTCTGGATGTACAATTTTTGCTGCACTGTGTCTAGGTTGAGATGAATGAACGCCGTGGACAGTTTTCAGCAAGTTGCAACATTGAAAATGCAGAAATAAGCACTTTTCCATAAACAAGCTCTAAATCATGTTTTGAAGCACCTCTGGATGTCCAATTTTGCTGTGCTGTGTCTAGTTGAGATTAAATGAACACCGTGGACAGTTTTCAGCAAGTTGTAACATTGAAATGCAGAAATAAGCACTTTTCCATAAACAAGCTCTAAATCATGTTTGATGCACTCTGGATGTCCATTTTTGCTGTGCTGTGTCTAGTTGAGATTAAATGAACAACCGTGGATAGTTTTCAGCAAGTTGCAACATTGAAAATACAGAAATAAGCACTTTTCTCCATAAACAGCTCTAAATCATGTTGAAGCACTCTGGATGAAAAATGTTTTTTGTTATGTTTATTCGATGAGTTATTGAAAACACTGTTGACTGTTTTCAATGTTTTTGTTATGTTTATTCGAGATGTTATGGAAAACAACTGTTGACTGTTTTCAGCAAGTTGCAACATTGAAATGCAGAAATAAGCACTTTTCCATAAACAAGCTCTAAATCATGTTTGATGCACTCTGGATGTACAATTTTTGCTGCACTGTGTCTAGGTTGAGATGAAATGAACGCCGTGGACAGTTTTCAGCAAGTTGCAACATTGAAATGCAGAAATAAGCACTTTTCCATAAACAAGCTCTAAATCATGTTTGAAGCACTCTGGATGTCCAATTTTTGCTGTGCTGTGTTAGTTTGAGATTAAATGAAACACCGTGGACAGTTTTCAGCAAGTTGTAACATTGAAATGCAGAAATAAGCACTTTTCCATAAACAAGCTCTAAATCATGTTTGATGCACTCTGGATGTCAAATTTTTGCTGTGCTGTGTCTAGTTGAGATTAAATGAACACCGTGGATAGTTTTCAGCAAGTTGCAACATGAAATACAGAAATAAGCACTTTTCCATAAACAAGCTCTAAATCATGTTTGAAGCACTCTGGATGAAAAATGTTTTTGTGTATGTTTATTCGAGATGTTATGAAAACACGTGGACAAGTTTTCAGAAAGTTGTAACATTGAAATGCAGAAATAAGCACTTTTCCATAAACAAGCTCTAAATCATGTTTGATGCACTCTGGATGAAAAATGTTTTTGTTATGTTTATTCGAGATGTTATGAAAACACTGTTGACTGTTTTCAGCAAGTTGCAACATTGAAATGCAGAAATAAGCGCTTTCCATAAACAAGCTCTAAATCATGTTTTGATGCACTCTGGATGTCCAATTTTTGCTGCACTGTGTCTAGGTTCAGATGAAATGAACGCCGTGGATAGTTTCAGCAAGTTGCAACATTGAAATACAGAAATAAGCACTTTTCCATAAACAAGCTCTAAATCATGTTTGAAGCACCCTGGATGAAAAATGTTTTTGTTATGTTTATTAGAGATGTTATGAAAACACTGTTGACTGTTTTCAGCAAGTTGCAACATTGAAATGCAGAAATAAGCGCTTTTCCATAAACAAGCTCTAAATCATGTTTGATGCACTCTGGATGTCCAATTTTTGCTGCACTGTGTCTAGGTTGAGATGAAATGAACGCCGCGGACCGTTTTCAGCAAGTTGCAACATTGAAATGCAGAAATAAGCACTTTTCCATAAACAAGCTCTAAATCATGTTTGATGCACTCTGGATGTCCAATTTTTGCTGTGCTGTGTCTAGTTGAGATTAAATGAACACCGTGGATAGTTTTCAGCAAGTTGCAACATTGAAATACAGAAATAAGCACTTTTCCATAAACAAGCTCTAAATCATGTTTGAAGCACTCTGGATGAAAAATGTTTTTGTTATGTTTATTCGAGATGTTATGAAAACACTGTTGACTGTTTTCAGCAAGTTGCAACATTGAAATGCAGAAATAAGCACTTTTCCATAAACAAGCTCTAAATCATGTTTGAAGCACTCTGGATGTCCAATTTTTGCTGTGCTGTGTCTAGTTGAGATTAAATGAACACCGTGGACAGTTTTCAGCAAGTTGTAACATTGAAATGCAGAAATAAGCACTTTTCCATAAACAAGCTCTAAATCATGTTTGATGCACTCTGGATGAAAAATGTTTTTGTGTATGTTTATTCGAGATGTTATGAAAACACCGTGGACAAGTTATCAGCAAGTTGTAACATTGAAATGCAGAAATAAGCACTTTTCCATAAACAAGCTCTAAATCATGTTTGATGCACTCTGGATGAAAAATGTTTTTGTTATGTTTATTCGAGATGTTATGAAAACACTGTTGACTGTTTTCAGCAAGTTGCAACATTGAAATGCAGAAATAAGCGCTTTTCCATAAACAAGCTCTAAATCATGTTTTGATGCACTCTGGATGTCCAATTTTTGCTGCACTGTGTCTAGGTTGAGATGAAATGAACGCCGTGGACAGTTTTCAGCAAGTTGCAACATTGAAATGCAGAAATAAGCACTTTTCCATACACAAGCTCTAAATCATGTTTGAAGCACTCTGGATGTCCAATTTTTGCTGTGCTGTGTCTAGTTGAGATTAAATGAACACCGTGGACAGTTTTCAGCAAGTTGTAACATTGAAATGCAGAAATAAGCACTTTTCCATAAACAAGCTCTAAATCATGTTTGAAGCACTCTGGATGAAAAATGTTTTTGTTATGTTTATTCGAGATGTTATGAAAACACCGTGGACAGTTTTCAGCAAGTTGTAACATTGAAATGCAGAAATAAGCACTTTTCCATAAACAAGCTCTAAATCATGTTTGATGCACTCTGGATGAAAAATGTTTTTGTTATGTTTATTCGAGATGTTATGAAAACACTGTTGACTGTTTTCAGCAAGTTGCAACATTGAAATGCAGAAATAAGCACTTTTCCATAAACAAGCTCTAAATCATGTTTGATGCACTCTGGATGTACAATTTTTGCTGCACTGTGTCTAGGTTGAGATGAAATGAACGCCGTGGACAGTTTTCAGCAAGTTGCAACATTGAAATGCAGAAATAAGCACTTTTCCATAAACAAGCTCTAAATCATGTTTGAAGCACTCTGGATGTCCAATTTTTGCTGTGCTGTGTCTAGTTGAGATTAAATGAACACCGTGGACAGTTTTCAGCAAGTTGTAACATTGAAATGCAGAAATAAGCACTTTTCCATAAACAAGCTCTAAATCATGTTTGATGCACTCTGGATGTCCAATTTTTTGCTGTGCTGTGTCTAGTTGAGATTAAATGAACACCGTGGATAGTTTTCAGCAAGTTGCAACATTGAAATACAGAAATAAGCACTTTTCCATAAACAAGCTCTAAATCATGTTTGAAGCACTCTGGATGAAAAATGTTTTTGTGTATGTTTATTCCAGATGTTATGAAAACACCGTGGACAAGTTTTCAGCAAGTTGTAACATTGAAATGCAGAAATAAGCACTTTTCCATAAACAAGCTCTAAATCATGTTTGATGCACTCTGGATGAAAAATGTTTTTGTTATGTTTATTCGAGATGTTATGAAAACACTGTTGACTGTTTTCAGCAAGTTGCAACATTGAAATGCAGAAATAAGCGCTTTCCATAAACAAGCTCTAAATCATGTTTTGATGCACTCTGGATGTCCAATTTTTGCTGCACTGTGTCTAGGTTCAGATGAAATGAACGCCGTGGATAGTTTTCAGCAAGTTGCAACATTGAAATACAGAAATAAGCACTTTTCCATAAACAAGCTCTAAATCATGTTTGAAGCACCCTGGATGAAAAATGTTTTTGTTATGTTTATTAGAGATGTTATGAAAACACTGTTGACTGTTTTCAGCAAGTTGCAACATTGAAATGCAGAAATAAGCGCTTTTCCATAACAAGCTCTAAATCATGTTTGATGCACTCTGGATGTCCAATTTTTGCTGCACTGTGTCTAGGTTGAGATGAAATGAACGCCGCGGACCGTTTTCAGCAAGTTGCAACATTGAAATGCAGAAATAAGCACTTTTCCATAAACAAGCTCTAAATCATGTTTGATGCACTCTGGATGTCCAATTTTTGCTGTGCTGTGTCTAGTTGAGATTAAATGAACACCGTGGATAGTTTTCAGCAAGTTGCAACATTGAAATACAGAAATAAGCACTTTTCCATAAACAAGCTCTAAATCATGTTTGAAGCACTCTGGATGAAAAATGTTTTTGTTATGTTTATTCGAGATGTTATGAAAACACCGTGGACAGTTTTCAGCAAGTTGTAACATTGAAATGCAGAAATAAGCACTTTTCCATAAACAAGCTCTAAATCCTGTTTGATGCACTCTGGATGAAAAATGTTTTTGTTATGTTTATTCGAGATGTTATGAAAACACTGTTGACTGTTTTCAGCAAGTTGCAACATTGAAATGCAGAAATAAGCACTTTTCCATAAACAAGCTCTAAATCATGTTTGAAGCACTCTGGATGTCCAATTTTTGCTGTGCTGTGTCTAGTTGAGATTAAATGAACACCGTGGACAGTTTTCAGCAAGTTGTAACATTGAAATGCAGAAATAAGCACTTTTCCATAAACAAGATCTAAATCATGTTTGATGCACTCTGGATGTCCAATTTTTGCTGTGCTGTGTCTAGTTGAGATTAAATGAACACCGTGGATAGTTTTCAGCAAGTTGCAACATTGAAATACAGAAATAAGCACTTTTCCATAAACAAGCTCTAAATCATGTTTGAAGCACTCTGGATGAAAAATGTTTTTGTGTATGTTTATTCGAGATGTTATGAAAACACCGTGGACAAGTTTTCAGCAAGTTGTAACATTGAAATGCAGAAATAAGCACTTTTCCATAAACAAGCTCTAAATCATGTTTGATGCACTCTGGATGAATTTTTTTTTTGTTATGTTTATTCGAGATGTTATGAAAACACTGTTGACTGTTTTCAGCAAGTTGCAACATTGAAATGCAGAAATAAGCGCTTTTCCATAAACAAGCTCTAAATCATGTTTTGATGCACTCTGGATGTCCAATTTTTGCTGCACTGTGTCTAGGTTCAGATGAAATGAACGCCGTGGATAGTTTTCAGCAAGTTGCAACATTGAAATACAGAAATAAGCACTTTTCCATAAACAAGCTCTAAATCATGTTTGAAGCACCCTGGATGAAAAATGTTTTTGTTATGTTTATTAGAGATGTTATGAAAACACTGTTGACTGTTTTCAGCAAGTTGCAACATTGAAATGCAGAAATAAGCGCTTTTCCATAAACAAGCTCTAAATCATGTTTTGATGCACTCTGGATGTCCAATTTTTGCTGCACTGTGTCTAGGTTCAGATGAAATGAACGCCGTGGATAGTTTTCAGCAAGTTGCAACATTGAAATACAGAAATAAGCACTTTTCCATAAACAAGCTCTAAATCATGTTTGAAGCACCCTGGATGAAAAATGTTTTTGTTATGTTTATTAGAGATGTTATGAAAACACTGTTGACTGTTTTCAGCAAGTTGCAACATTGAAATGCAGAAATAAGCGCTTTTCCATAAACAAGCTCTAAATCATGTTTTGATGCACTCTGGATGTCCAATTTTTGCTGCACTGTGTCTAGGTTCAGATGAAATGAACGCCGTGGATAGTTTTCAGCAAGTTGCAACATTGAAATACAGAAATAAGCACTTTTCCATAAACAAGCTCTAAATCATGTTTGAAGCACCCTGGATGAAAAATGTTTTTGTTATGTTTATTAGAGATGTTATGAAAACACTGTTGACTGTTTTCAGCAAGTTGCAACATTGAAATGCAGAAATAAGCGCTTTTCCATAAACAAGCTCTAAATCATGTTTGATGCACTCTGGATGTCCAATTTTTGCTGCACTGTGTCTAGGTTGAGATGAAATGAACGCCGCGGACAGTTTTCAGCAAGTTGCAACATTGAAATGCAGAAATAAGCACTTTTACATAAACAAGCTCTAAATCATGTTTGATGCACTCTGGATGTCCAATTTTTGCTGTGCTGTGTCTAGTTGAGATTAAATGAACACCGTGGATAGTTTTCAGCAAGTTGCAACATTGAAATACAGAAATAAGCACTTTTCCATAAACAAGCTCTAAATCATGTTTGAAGCACTCTGGATGAAAAATGTTTTTGTGTATGTTTATTCGAGATGTTATGAAAACACCGTGGACAAGTTTTCAGCAAGTTGTAACATTGAAATGCAGAAATAAGCACTTTTCCATAAACAAGCTCTAAATCATGTTTGAAGCACTCTGGATGAAAAATGTTTTGTTATGTTTATTCGAGATGTTATGAAAACACCGTGGACAGTTTTCAGCAAGTTGTAACATTGAAATGCAGAAATAAGCACTTTTCCATAAACAAGCTCTAAATCATGTTTGAAGCACTCTGGATGAAAAATGTTTTTGTTATGTTTATTCGAGATGTTATGAAAACACTGTTGACTGTTTTCAGCAAGTTGCAACATTGAAATGCAGAAATAAGCACTTTTCCATAAACAAGCTCTAAATCATGTTTGAAGCACTCTGGATGTCCAATTTTTGCTGTGCTGTGTCTAGTTGAGATTAAATGAACACCGTGGACATTTTTCAGCAAGTTGTAACATTGAAATGCAGAAATAAGCACTTTTCCATAAACAAGCTCTAAATCATGTTTGATGCACTCTGGATGTCCAATTTTTGCTGTGCTGTGTCTAGTTGAGAGTAAATGAACACCGTGGATAGTTTTCAGCAAGTTGCAACATTGAAATACAGAAATAAGCACTTTTCCATAAACAAGCTCTAAATCATGTTTGAAGCACTCTGGATGAAAAATGTTTTTGTTTATGTTTATTCGAGATGTTATGAAAACACAGTGGACAAGTTTTCAGCAAGTTGTAACATTGAAATGCAGAAATAAGCACTTTTCCATAAACAAGCTCTAAATCATGTTTGATGCACTCTGGATGAAAAATGTTTTTGTTATGTTTATTCGAGATGTTATTAAAACACTGTTGACTGTTTTCAGCAAGTTGCAACAGTGAAATGCAGAAATAAGCGCTTTTCCATAAACAAGCTCTAAATCATGTTTGATGCACTCTGGATGTCCAATTTTTGCTGCACTGTGTCTAGGTTGAGATTAAATGAACACCGTGGACAGTTTTCAGCAAGTTGTAACATTGAAATGCAGAAATAAGCACTTTTCCATAAACAAGCTCTAAATCATGTTTGATGCACTCTGGATGTCCAATTTTTGCTGTGCTGTGTCTAGTTGAGATTAAATGAACACCGTGGATAGTTTTCAGCAAGTTGCAACATTGAAATACAGAAATACGCACTTTTCCATAAACAAGCTCTAAATCATGTTTGAAGCACTCTGGATGAAAATGTTTTTGTTATGTTTATTCGAGATGTTATGAAAACACCGTGGACAGTTTTCAGCAAGTTGTAACATTGAAATGCAGAAATAAGCACTTTTCCATAAACAAGCTCTAAATCCTGTTTGATGCACTCTGGATGAAAAATGTTTTTGTTATGTTTATTCGAGATGTTATGAAAACACTGTTGACTGTTTTCAGCAAGTTGCAACATTGAAATGCAGAAATAAGCACTTTTCCATAAACAAGCTCTAAATCATGTTTGAAGCACTCTGGATGTCCAATTTTTGCTGTGCTGTGTCTAGTTGAGATTAAATGAACACCGTGGACATTTTTCAGCAAGTTGTAACATTGAAATGCAGAAATAAGCACTTTTCCATAAACAAGCTCTAAATCATGTTTGATGCACTCTGGATGTCCAATTTTTGCTGTGCTGTGTCTAGTTGAGAGTAAATGAACACCGTGGATAGTTTTCAGCAAGTTGCAACATTGAAATACAGAAATAAGCACTTTTCCATAAACAAGCTCTAAATCATGTTTGAAGCACTCTGGATGAAAAATGTTTTTGTTTATGTTTATTCGAGATGTTATGAAAACACAGTGGACAAGTTTTCAGCAAGTTGTAACATTGAAATGCAGAAATAAGCACTTTTCCATAAACAAGCTCTAAATCATGTTTGATGCACTCTGGATGAAAAATGTTTTTGTTATGTTTATTCGAGATGTTATGAAAACACTGTTGACTGTTTTCAGCAAGTTGCAACAGTGAAATGCAGAAATAAGCGCTTTTCCATAAACAAGCTCTAAATCATGTTTGATGCACTCTGGATGTCCAATTTTTGCTGCACTGTGTCTAGGTTGAGATTAAATGAACACCGTGGACAGTTTTCAGCAAGTTGTAACATTGAAATGCAGAAATAAGCACTTTTCCATAAACAAGCTCTAAATCATGTTTGATGCACTCTGGATGTCCAATTTTTGCTGTGCTGTGTCTAGTTGAGATTAAATGAACACCGTGGATAGTTTTCAGCAAGTTGCAACATTGAAATACAGAAATACGCACTTTTCCATAAACAAGCTCTAAATCATGTTTGAAGCACTCTGGATGAAAAATGTTTTTGTTATGTTTATTCGAGATGTTATGAAAACACCGTGGACAGTTTTCAGCAAGTTGTAACATTGAAATGCAGAAATAAGCACTTTTCCATAAACAAGCTCTAAATCCTGTTTGATGCACTCTGGATGAAAAATGTTTTTGTTATGTTTATTCGAGATGTTATGAAAACACTGTTGACTGTTTTCAGCAAGTTGCAACATTGAAATGCAGAAATAAGCACTTTTCCATAAACAAGCTCTAAATCATGTTTGAAGCACTCTGGATGTCCAATTTTTGCTGTGCTGTGTCTAGTTGAGATTAAATGAACACCGTGGACAGTTTTCAGCAAGTTGTAACATTGAAATGCAGAAATAAGCACTTTTCCATAAACAAGCTCTAAATCATGTTTGATGCACTCTGGATGTCCAATTTTTGCTGTGCTGTGTCTAGTTGAGATTAAATGAACACCGTGGATAGTTTTCAGCAAGTTGCAACATTGAAATACAGAAATAAGCACTTTTCCATAAACAAGCTCTAAATCATGTTTGAAGCACTCTGGATGAAAAATGTTTTTGTTTATGTTTATTCGAGATGTTATGAAAACACAGTGGACAAGTTTTCAGCAAGTTGTAACATTGAAATGCAGAAATAAGCACTTTTCCATAAACAAGCTCTAAATCATGTTTGATGCACTCTGGATGAAAAATGTTTTTGTTATGTTTATTCGAGATGTTATGAAAACACTGTTGACTGTTTTCAGCAAGTTGCAACAGTGAAATGCAGAAATAAGCGCTTTTCCATAAACAAGCTCTAAATCATGTTTGATGCACTCTGGATGTCCAATTTTTGCTGCACTGTGTCTAGGTTGAGATTAAATGAACACCGTGGACAGTTTTCAGCAAGTTGTAACATTGAAATGCAGAAATAAGCACTTTTCCATAAACAAGCTCTAAATCATGTTTGATGCACTCTGGATGTCCAATTTTTGCTGTGCTGTGTCTAGTTGAGATTAAATGAACACCGTGGATAGTTTTCAGCAAGTTGCAACATTGAAATACAGAAATACGCACTTTTCCATAAACAAGCTCTAAATCATGTTTGAAGCACTCTGGATGAAAAATGTTTTTGTTATGTTTATTCGAGATGTTATGAAAACACCGTGGACAGTTTTCAGCAAGTTGTAACATTGAAATGCAGAAATAAGCACTTTTCCATAAACAAGCTCTAAATCCTGTTTGATGCACTCTGGATGAAAAATGTTTTTGTTATGTTTATTCGAGATGTTATGAAAACACTGTTGACTGTTTTCAGCAAGTTGCAACATTGAAATGCAGAAATAAGCACTTTTCCATAAACAAGCTCTAAATCATGTTTGAAGCACTCTGGATGTCCAATTTTTGCTGTGCTGTGTCTAGTTGAGATTAAATGAACACCGTGGACAGTTTTCAGCAAGTTGTAACATTGAAATGCAGAAATAAGCACTTTTCCATAAACAAGCTCTAAATCATGTTTGATGCACTCTGGATGTCCAATTTTTGCTGTGCTGTGTCTAGTTGAGATTAAATGAACACCGTGGATAGTTTTCAGCAAGTTGCAACATTGAAATACAGAAATAAGCACTTTTCCATAAACAAGCTCTAAATCATGTTTGAAGCACTCTGGATGAAAAATGTTTTTGTGTATGTTTATTCGAGATGTTATGAAAACACCGTGGACAAGTTTTCAGCAAGTTGTAACATTGAAATGCAGAAATAAGCACTTTTTCATAAACAAGCTCTAAATCATGTTTGATGCACTCTGGATGAAAAATGTTTTTGTTATGTTTATTCGAGATGTTATGAAAACACTGTTGACTGTTTTCAGCAAGTTGCAACATTGAAATGCAGAAATAAGCACTTTTCCATAAACAAGCTCTAAATCATGTTTGATGCACTCTGGATGAAAAATGTTTTTGTTATGTTTATTCGAGATGTTATGAAAACACTGTTGACTGTTTTCAGCAAGTTGCAACATTGAAATGCAGAAATAAGCACTTTTCCATAAACAAGCTCTAAATCATGTTTGAAGCACTCTGGATGAAAAATGTTTTTGTTATGTTTATTCGAGATGTTATGAAAACACTGTTGACTGTTTTCAGCAAGTTGCAACATTGAAATGCAGAAATAAGCACTTTTCCATAAACAAGCTCTAAATCATGTTTGATGCACTCTGGATGTACAATTTTTGCTGCACTGTGTCTAGGTTGAGATGAAATGAACGCCGTGGACAGTTTTCAGCAAGTTGCAACATTGAAATGCAGAAATAAGCACTTTTCCATAAACAAGCTCTAAATCATGTTTGAAGCACTCTGGATGTCCAATTTTTGCTGTGCTGTGTCTAGTTGAGATTAAATGAACACCGTGGACAGTTTTCAGCAAGTTGTAACATTGAAATGCAGAAATAAGCACTTTTCCATAAACAAGCTCTAAATCATGTTTGATGCACTCTGGATGTCCAATTTTTGCTGTGCTGGGTCTAGTTGAGATTAAATGTACACCGTGGATAGTTTTCAGCAAGTTGCAACATTGAAATACAGAAATAAGCACTTTTCCATGAACAAGCTCTAAATCATGTTTGATGCACTCTGGATGAAAAATGTTTTTGTTATGTTTATTCGAGATGTTATGAAAACACTGTTGACTGTTTTCAGCAAGTTGCAACATTGAAATGCAGAAATAAGCACTTTTCCATAAACAAGCTCTAAATCATGTTTGAAGCACTCTGGATGAAAAATGTTTTTGTTATGTTTATTCGAGATGTTATGAAAACACTGTTGACTGTTTTCAGCAAGTTGTAACATTGAAATGCAGAAATAAGCACTTTTCCATAAACAAGCTCTAAATCATGTTTGATGCACTCTGGATGAAAAATGTTTTTGTGTATGTTTATTCGAGATGTTATGAAAACACCGTGGACAAGTTATCAGCAAGTTGTAACATTGAAATGCAGAAATAAGCACTTTTCCATAAACAAGCTCTAAATCATGTTTGATGCACTCTGGATGAAAAATGTTTTTGTTATGTTTATTCGAGATGTTATGAAAACACTGTTGACTGTTTTCAGCAAGTTGCAACATTGAAATGCAGAAATAAGCGCTTTTCCATAAACAAGCTCTAAATCATGTTTTGATGCACTCTGGATGTCCAATTTTTGCTGCACTGTGTCTAGGTTGAGATGAAATGAACGCCGTGGACAGTTTTCAGCAAGTTGCAACATTGAAATGCAGAAATAAGCACTTTTCCATAAACAAGCTCTAAATCATGTTTGATGCACTCTGGATGAAAAATGTTTTTGTTATGTTTATTCGAGATGTTATGAAAACACTGTTGACTGTTTTCAGCAAGTTGCAACATTGAAATGCAGAAATAAGCACTTTTCCATAAACAAGCTCTAAATCATGTTTGATGCACTCTGGATGAAAAATGTTTTTGTTATGTTTATTCGAGATGTTATGAAAACACTGTTGACTGTTTTCAGCAAGTTGCAACATTGAAATGCAGAAATAAGCACTTTTCCATAAACAAGCTCTAAATCATGTTTGAAGCACTCTGGATGAAAAATGTTTTTGTTATGTTTATTCGAGATGTTATGAAAACACTGTTGACTGTTTTCAGCAAGTTGCAACATTGAAATGCAGAAATAAGCACTTTTCCATAAACAAGCTCTAAATCATGTTTGATGCACTCTGGATGTACAATTTTTGCTGCACTGTGTCTAGGTTGAGATGAAATGAACGCCGTGGACAGTTTTCAGCAAGTTGCAACATTGAAATGCAGAAATAAGCACTTTTCCATAAACAAGCTCTAAATCATGTTTGAAGCACTCTGGATGTCCAATTTTTGCTGTGCTGTGTCTAGTTGAGATTAAAT
This sequence comes from Oncorhynchus kisutch, assembly GCF_002021735.2. NCBI lineage: Eukaryota > Metazoa > Chordata > Actinopteri > Salmoniformes > Salmonidae > Oncorhynchus > Oncorhynchus kisutch. Next base: position 46,461 of record NW_022263302.1, read on the forward strand.
GAACACCGTGGACAGTTTTCAGCAAGTTGTAACATTGAAATGCAGAAATAAGCACTTTTCCATAAACAAGCTCTAAATCATGTTTGATGCACTCTGGATGTCCAATTTTTGCTGTGCTGGGTCTAGTTGAGATTAAATGTACACCGTGGATAGTTTTCAGCAAGTTGCAACATTGAAATACAGAAATAAGCACTTTTCCATAAACAAGCTCTAAATCATGTTTGATGCACTCTGGATGAAAAATGTTTTTGTTATGTTTATTCGAGATGTTATGAAAACACTGTTGACTGTTTTCAGCAAGTTGCAACATTGAAATGCAGAAATAAGCACTTTTCCATAAACAAGCTCTAAATCATGTTTGAAGCACTCTGGATGAAAAATGTTTTTGTTATGTTTATTCGAGATGTTATGAAAACACTGTTGACTGTTTTCAGCAAGTTGCAACATTGAAATGCAGAAATAAGCACTTTTCCATAAACAAGCTCTAAATCATGTTTGAAGCACTCTGGATGTCCAATTTTTGCTGTGCTGTGTCTAGTTGAGATTAAATGAACACCGTGGACAGTTTTCAGCAAGTTGTAACATTGAAATGCAGAAATAAGCACTTTTCCATAAACAAGCTCTAAATCATGTTTGATGCACTCTGGATGAAAAATGTTTTTGTGTATGTTTATTCGAGATGTTATGAAAACACCGTGGACAAGTTATCAGCAAGTTGTAACATTGAAATGCAGAAATAAGCACTTTTCCATAAACAAGCTCTAAATCATGTTTGATGCACTCTGGATGAAAAATGTTTTTGTTATGTTTATTCGAGATGTTATGAAAACACTGTTGACTGTTTTCAGCAAGTTGCAACATTGAAATGCAGAAATAAGCGCTTTTCCATAAACAAGCTCTAAATCATGTTTTGATGCACTCTGGATGTCCAATTTTTGCTGCACTGTGTCTAGGTTGAGATGAAATGAACGCCGTGGACAGTTTTCAGCAAGTTGCAACATTGAAATGCAGAAATAAGCACTTTTCCATAAACAAGCTCTAAATCATGTTTGAAGCACTCTGGATGTCCAATTTTTGCTGTGCTGTGTCTAGTTGAGATTAAATGAACACCGTGGACAGTTTTCAGCAAGTTGTAACATTGAAATGCAGAAATAAGCACTTTTCCATAAACAAGCTCTAAATCATGTTTTTTTCATCCAGGGTGCTTCAAACATGATTTAGAGCTTGTTTATGGAAAAGTGCTTATTTCTGTATTTCAATGTTGCAACTTGCTGAAAACTATCCACGGCGTTCATTTCATCTGAACCTAGACACAGTGCAGCAAAAATTGGACTTGCTGAAAACTATCCACGGCGTTCATTTCATCTCAACCTAGACACAGTGCAGCAAAAACTGGACATCCAGAGTGCATCAAACATGATTTAGAGCTTGTTTATGGAAAAGTGCTTATTTCTGCATTTCAATGTTGCAACTTGCTGAAAACAGTCAACAGTGTTTTCATAACATCTCGAATAAACATAAAAACATTTTTCATCCAGAGTGCATCAAACATGATTTAGAGCTTGTTTATGGAAAAGTGCTTATTTCTGCATTTCAATGTTACAACTTGCTGAAAACTTGTCCACTGTGTTTTCATAACATCTCGAATAAACATAACAAAAACATTTTTCATCCAGAGTGCTTCAAACATGATTTAGAGCTTGTTTATGGAAAAGTGCTTATTTCTGCATTTCAATGTTGCAACTTGCTGAAAACAGTCAACAGTGTTTTCATAACATCTCGAATAAACATAACAAAAACATTTTTCATCCAGAGTGCTTCAAACATGATTTAGAGCTTGTTTATGGAAAAGTGCTTATTTCTGCATTTCAATGTTGCAACTAGCTAAAAACTTGTCCACGGTGTTCATTTAATCTCAACTAGACACAGCACAGCAAAAATTGGACATCCAGAGTGCATCAAACATGATTTAGAGCTTGTTTATGGAAAACTGCTTTATTTCTGCATTTCAATGTTACAACTTGCTGAAAACTGTCCACGGTGTTCATTTAATCTCAACTAGACACAGCACAGCACAAATTGGACATCCAGAGTGCATCAAACATGATTTAGAGCTTGTTGATGTAAAAGTGCTTATTTCTGCATTTCAATGTTGCAACTTGCTGAAAACTGTCCACGGCGTTCATTTCATCTGAACCTAGACACAGTGCAGCAAAAATTGGACATCCAGAGTGCATCAAACATGATTTAGAGCTTGTTTATGGAAAAGCGCTTATTTCTGCATTTCAATGTTGCAACTTGCTGAAAACTTGTCCACGGTGTTTTCATAACATCTCGAATAAACATAACAAAAACATTTTTCATCCAGAGTGCTTCAGACATGATTTAGAGCTTGTTTATGGAAAAGTGCTTATTTCTGCATTTCAATGTTGCAACTTGCTGAAAACTTGTCCACGGTGTTTTCATAACATCTCGAATAAACATAACAAAAACATTTTTCATCCAGAGTGCATCAAACATGATTTAGAGCTTGTTTATGGAAAAGTGCTTATTTCTGCATTTCAATGTTACAACTTGCTGAAAACTGTCCACGGTGTTCATTTAATCTCAACTAGACACAGCACAGCACAAATTGGACATCCAGAGTGCATCAAACATGATTTAGAGCTTGTTTATGGAAAAGTGCTTATTTCTGCATTTCAATGTTACAACTTGCTGAAAACTGTCCACGGTGTTCATTTAATCTCAACTAGACACAGCACAGCAAAAATTGGACATCCAGAGTGCTTCAAACATGATTTAGAGCTTGTTTATGGAAAAGTGCTTATTTCTGCATTTCAATGTTGCAACTAGCTAAAACCTTGTCCACGGTGTTCATTTAATCTCAACTAGACACAGCACAGCAAAAATTGGACATCCAGAGTGCATCAAACATGATTTAGAGCTTGTTTATGGAAAAGTGCTTATTTCTGCATTTCAATGTTACAACTTGCTGAAAACTGTCCACGGTGTTCATTTAAACTCAACTCGAGCTTGTTTATGGAAAAGTGCTTATTTCTGCATTTCAATGTTGCAACTTGCTGAAAACTGTCCACGGCGTTCATTTCATCTCAACCTAGACACAGTGCAGCAAAAATTGGACATCCAGAGTGCATCAAACATGATTTAGAGCTTGTTTATGGAAAAGCACTTATTTCTGCATTTCAATGTTGCAACTTGCTGAAAACAGTCAACAGTGTTTTCATAACATCTCGAATAAACATAACAAAAACATTTTTTATCCAGAGTGCATCAAACATGATTTAGAGCTTGTTTATGGAAAAGTGCTTATTTCTGTATTTCAATGTTGCAACTTGCTGAAAACTATCCACGGTGTTCATTTAATCTCAACTAGACACAGCACAGCAAAAATTGGACATCCAGAGTGCATCAAACATGATTTAGAGCTTGTTTATGGAAAAGTGCTTATTTCTGCATTTCAATGTTACAACTTGCTGAAAACTGTCCACGGTGTTCATTTAATCTCAACTAGACACAGCACAGCAAAAATTGGACATCCAGAGTGCTTCAAACATGATTTAGAGCTTGTTTATGGAAAAGTGCTTATTTCTGCATTTCAATGTTGCAACTAGCTAAAAACTTGTCCACGGTGTTCATTTAATCTCAACTAGACACAGCACAGCAAAAATTGGACATCCAGAGTGCATCAAACATGATTTAGAGCTTGTTTATGGAAAAGTGCTTATTTCTTCATTTCAATGTTACAACTTGCTGAAAACTGTCCACGGTGTTCATTTAATCTCAACTAGACACAGCACAGCAAAAATTGGACATCCAGAGTGCTTCAAACATGATTTAGAGCTTGTTTATGGAAAAGTGCTTATTTCTGCATTTCAATGTTGCAACTAGCTAAAAACTTGTCCACGGTGTTCATTTAATCTCAACTAGACACAGCACAGCAAAAATTGGACATCCAGAGTGCATCAAACATGATTTAGAGCTTGTTTATGGAAAAGTGCTTATTTCTGCATTTCAATGTTACAACTTGCTGAAAACTGTCCACGGTGTTCATTTAATCTCAACTAGACACAGCACAGCACAAATTGGACATCCAGAGTGCATCAAACATGATTTAGAGCTTGTTTATGGAAAAGTGCTTATTTCTGCATTTCAATGTTATACAACTTGCTGAAAACTTCTCCAAGGTGTTCATTTAATCTCAACTAGACACAGCACAGCAAAAATTGGACATCCAGAGTGCTTCAAACATGATTTAGAGCTTGTTTATGGAAAAGTGCTTATTTCTGCATTTCAATGTTGCAACTAGCTAAAAACTTGTCCACGGTGTTCATTTAATCTCAACTAGACACAGCACAGCAAAAATTGGACATCCAGAGTGCATCAAACATGATTTAGAGCTTGTTTATGGAAAAGTGCTTATTTCTGCATTTCAATGTTACAACTTGCTGAAAACTGTCCACGGTGTTCATTTAATCTCAACTAGACACAGCACAGCACAAATTGGACATCCAGAGTGCATCAAACATGATTTAGAGCTTGTTTATGGAAAAGTGCTTATTTCTGCATTTCAATGTTACAACTTGCTGAAAACTGTCCACGGTGTTCATTTAATCTCAACTAGACACAGCACAGCAAAAATTGGACATCCAGAGTGCTTCAAACATGATTTAGAGCTTGTTTATGGAAAAGTGCTTATTTCTGCATTTCAATGTTGCAACTTGCTGAAAACTGTCCACGGCGTTCATTTCATCTCAACCTAGACACAGTGCAGCAAAAATTGGACATCCAGAGTGCATCAAACATGATTTAGAGCTTGTTTATGGAAAAGTGCTTATTTCTGCATTTCAATGTTGCAACTTGCTGAAAACAGTCAACAGTGTTTTCATAACATCTCGAATAAACATAAAAACATTTTTCATCCAGAGTGCATCAAACATGATTTAGAGCTTGTTTATGTAAAAGTGCTTATTTCTGCATTTCAATGTTACAACTTGCTGAAAACTTGTCCACTGTGTTTTCATAACATCTCGAATAAACATAACAAAAACATTTTTCATCCAGAGTGCTTCAAACATGATTTAGAGCTTGTTTATGGAAAAGTGCTTATTTCTGCATTTCAATGTTGCAACTTGCTGAAAACAGTCAACAGTGTTTTCATAACATCTCGAATAAACATAACAAAAACATTTTTCATCCAGAGTGCTTCAAACATGATTTTGAGCTTGTTTATGGAAAAGTGCTTATTTCTGCATTTCAATGTTGCAACTAGCTAAAAACTTGTCCACGGTGTTCATTTAATCTCAACTAGACACAAGCACAGCACAAATTGGACATCCAGAGTGCATCAAACATGATTTAGAGCTTGTTTATGGAAAAGTGCTTATTTCTGCATTTCAATGTTACAACTTGCTGAAAACTGTCCACGGTGTTCATTTAATCTCAACTAGACACAGCACAGCACAAATTGGACATCCAGAGTGCATCAAACATGATTTAGAGCTTGTTTATGGAAAAGTGCTTATTTCTGCATTTCAATGTTACAACTTGCTGAAAACTGTCCACGGTGTTCATTTAATCTCAACTAGACACAGCACGGCACAAATTGGACATCCAGAGTGCATCAAACATGATTTAGAGCTTGTTTATGGAAAAGTGCTTATTTCTGCATTTCAATGTTACAACTTGCTGAAAACAGTCAACAGTGTTTTCATAACATCTCGAATAAACATAACAAAAAAAATTTCATCCAGAGTGCTTCAAACATGATTTAGAGCTTGTTTATGGAAAAGTGCTTATTTCTGCATTTCAATGTTGCAACTTGCTGAAAACAGTCAACAGTGTTTTCATAACATCTCGAATAAACATAAAAACATTTTTCATCCAGAGTGCATCAAACATGATTTAGAGCTTGTTTATGTAAAAGTGCTTATTTCTGCATTTCAATGTTACAACTTGCTGAAAACTTGTCCACTGTGTTTTCATAACATCTCGAATAAACATAACAAAAACATTTTTCATCCAGAGTGCTTCAAACATGATTTAGAGCTTGTTTATGGAAAAGTGCTTATTTCTGCATTTCAATGTTGCAACTAGCTAAAAACTTGTCCACGGTGTTCATTTAATCTCAACTAGACACAAGCACAGCACAAATTGGACATCCAGAGTGCATCAAACATGATTTAGAGCTTGTTTATGGAAAAGTGCTTATTTCTGCATTTCAATGTTACAACTTGCTGAAAACTGTCCACGGTGTTCATTTAATCTCAACTAGACACAGCACAGCACAAATTGGACATCCAGAGTGCATCAAACATGATTTAGAGCTTGTTTATGGAAAAGTGCTTATTTCTGCATTTCAATGTTACAACTTGCTGAAAACTGTCCACGGTGTTCATTTAATCTCAACTAGACACAGCACAGCAAAAATTGGACATCCAGAGTGCTTCAAACATGATTTAGAGCTTGTTTATGGAAAAGTGCTTATTTCTGCATTTCAATGTTGCAACTTGCTGAAAACAGTCAACAGTTGTTTTCATAACATCTCGAATAAACATAACAAAAACATTTTTCATCCAGAGTGCTTCAAACATGATTTAGAGCTTGTTTATGGAAAAGTGCTTATTTCTGTATTTCAATGTTGCAACTTGCTGAAAACTGTCCACGGTGTTCATTTAATCTCAACTAGACACAGCACAGCAAAAATTGAACATCCAGAGTGCATCAAACATGATTTAGAGCTTGTTTATGGAAAAGTGCTTATTTCTGCATTTCAATGTTACAACTTGCTGAAAACTGTCCACGGTGTTCATTTAATCTCAACTAGACACAGCACAGCAAAAATTGGACATCCAGAGTGCTTCAAACATGATTTAGAGCTTGTTTATGGAAAAGTGCTTATTTCTGCATTGCAATGTTACAACTTGCTGAAAACTGTCCACGGTGTTCATTTAATCTCAACTAGACACAGCACAGCAAAAATTGGACATCCAGAGTGCTTCAAACATGATTTAGAGCTTGTTTATGGAAAAGTGCTTATTTCTGCATTTCAATGTTACAACTTGCTGAAAACTGTCCACGGTGTTCATTTAATCTCAACTAGACACAGCACAGCAAAAATTGGACATCCAGAGTGCTTCAAACATGATTTAGAGCTTGTTTATGGAAAAGTGCTTATTTCTGCATTTCAATGTTGCAACTTGCTGAAAACTGTCCACGGCGTTCATTTCATCTCAACCTAGACACAGTGCAGCAAAAATTGGACATCCAGAGTGCATCAAACATGATTTAGAGCTTGTTTATGGAAAAGCGCTTATTTCTGCATTTCACTGTTGCAACTTGCTGAAAACAGTCAACAGTGTTTTCATAACATCTCGAATAAACATAACAAAAACATTTTTCATCCAGAGTGCTTCAAACATGATTTAGAGCTTGTTTATGGAAAAGTGCTTATTTCTGCATTTCAATGTTACAACTTGCTGAAAACTGTCCACGGTGTTCATTTAATCTCAACTAGACACAGCACGGCACAAATTGGACATCCAGAGTGCATCAAACATGATTTAGAGCTTGTTTATGGAAAAGTGCTTATTTCTGCATTTCAATGTTACAACTTGCTGAAAACAGTCAACAGTGTTTTCATAACATCTCGAATAAACATAACAAAAAAAAATTCATCCAGAGTGCTTCAAACATGATTTAGAGCTTGTTTATGGAAAAGTGCTTATTTCTGCATTTCAATGTTGCAACTTGCTGAAAACAGTCAACAGTGTTTTCATAACATCTCGAATAAACATAAAAACATTTTTCATCCAGAGTGCATCAAACATGATTTAGAGCTTGTTTATGTAAAAGTGCTTATTTCTGCATTTCAATGTTACAACTTGCTGAAAACTTGTCCACTGTGTTTTCATAACATCTCGAATAAACATAACAAAAACATTTTTCATCCAGAGTGCTTCAAACATGATTTAGAGCTTGTTTATGGAAAAGTGCTTATTTCTGCATTTCAATGTTGCAACTAGCTAAAAACTTGTCCACGGTGTTCATTTAATCTCAACTAGACACAAGCACAGCACAAATTGGACATCCAGAGTGCATCAAACATGATTTAGAGCTTGTTTATGGAAAAGTGCTTATTTCTGCATTTCAATGTTACAACTTGCTGAAAACTGTCCACGGTGTTCATTTAATCTCAACTAGACACAGCACAGCACAAATTGGACATCCAGAGTGCATCAAACATGATTTAGAGCTTGTTTATGGAAAAGTGCTTATTTCTGCATTTCAATGTTACAACTTGCTGAAAACTGTCCACGGTGTTCATTTAATCTCAACTAGACACAGCACAGCAAAAATTGGACATCCAGAGTGCTTCAAACATGATTTAGAGCTTGTTTATGGAAAAGTGCTTATTTCTGCATTTCAATGTTGCAACTTGCTGAAAACAGTCAACAGTTGTTTTCATAACATCTCGAATAAACATAACAAAAACATTTTTCATCCAGAGTGCTTCAAACATGATTTAGAGCTTGTTTATGGAAAAGTGCTTATTTCTGTATTTCAATGTTGCAACTTGCTGAAAACTGTCCACGGTGTTCATTTAATCTCAACTAGACACAGCACAGCAAAAATTGAACATCCAGAGTGCATCAAACATGATTTAGAGCTTGTTTATGGAAAAGTGCTTATTTCTGCATTTCAATGTTACAACTTGCTGAAAACTGTCCACGGTGTTCATTTAATCTCAACTAGACACAGCACAGCAAAAATTGGACATCCAGAGTGCTTCAAACATGATTTAGAGCTTGTTTATGGAAAAGTGCTTATTTCTGCATTTCAATGTTACAACTTGCTGAAAACTGTCCACGGTGTTCATTTAATCTCAACTAGACACAGCACAGCAAAAATTGGACATCCAGAGTGCTTCAAACATGATTTAGAGCTTGTTTATGGAAAAGTGCTTATTTCTGCATTTCAATGTTACAACTTGCTGAAAACTGTCCACGGTGTTCATTTAATCTCAACTAGACACAGCACAGCAAAAATTGGACATCCAGAGTGCTTCAAACATGATTTAGAGCTTGTTTATGGAAAAGTGCTTATTTCTGCATTTCAATGTTGCAACTTGCTGAAAACTGTCCACGGCGTTCATTTCATCTCAACCTAGACACAGTGCAGCAAAAATTGGACATCCAGAGTGCATCAAACATGATTTAGAGCTTGTTTATGGAAAAGCGCTTATTTCTGCATTTCACTGTTGCAACTTGCTGAAAACAGTCAACAGTGTTTTCATAACATCTCGAATAAACATAACAAAAACATTTTTCATCCAGAGTGCTTCAAACATGATTTAGAGCTTGTTTATGGAAAAGTGCTTATTTCTGCATTTCAATGTTACAACTTGCTGAAAACTGTCCACGGTGTTCATTTAATCTCAACTAGACACAGCACAGCAAAAATTGGACATCCAGAGTGCTTCAAACATGATTTAGAGCTTGTTTATGGAAAAGTGCTTATTTCTGCATTTCAATGTTGCAACTTGCTGAAAACAGTCAACAGTGTTTTCATAACATCTCGAATAAACATAACAAAAACATTTTTCATCCAGAGTGCTTCAAACATGATTTAGAGCTTGTTTATGGAAAAGTGCTTATTTCTGTATTTCAATGTTGCAACTTGCTGAAAACTATCAACGGTGTTCATTTAATCTCAACTATACACAGCACAGCAAAAATTGGACATCCAGAGTGCTTCAAACATGATTTAGAGCTTGTTTATGGAAAAGTGCTTATTTCTGCATTTCAATGTTGCAACTTGCTGAAAACTGTCCACGGCGTTCATTTCATCTCAACCTAGACACAGTGCAGCAAAAATTGGACATCCAGAGTGCATCAAACATGATTTAGAGCTTGTTTATGGAAAAGCGCTTATTTCTGCATTTCACTGTTGCAACTTGCTGAAAACAGTCAACAGTGTTTTCATAACATCTCGAATAAACATAACAAAAACATTTTTCATCCAGAGTGCTTCAAACATGATTTAGAGCTTGTTTATGGAAAAGTGCTTATTTCTGTATTTCAATGTTACAACTTGCTGAAAACTGTCCACGGTGTTCATTTAATCTCAACCTAGACACAGCACAGCAAAAATTGGACATCCAGAGTGCTTCAAACATGATTTAGAGCTTGTTTATGGAAAAGTGCTTAATTCTGCATTTCAATGTTGCAACTTGCTGAAAACTGTCCACGGCGTTCATTTCATCTCAACCTAGACACAGTGCAGCAAAAATTGGACATCCAGAGTGCATCAAACATGATTTAGAGCTTGTTTATGGAAAAGCGCTTATTTCTGCATTTCACTGTTGCAACTTGCTGAAAACAGTCAACAGTGTTTTCATAACATCTCGAATAAACATAACAAAAACATTTTTCATCCAGAGTGCTTCAAACATGATTTAGAGCTTGTTTATGGAAAAGTGCTTATTTCTGCATTTCAATGTTACAACTTGCTGAAAACTGTCCACGGTGTTCATTTAATCTCAACCTAGACACAGCACAGCAAAAATTGGACATCCAGAGTGCTTCAAACATGATTTAGAGCTTGTTTATGGAAAAGTGCTTATTTCTGCATTTCACTGTTGCAACTTGCTGAAAACAGTCAACAGTGTTTTCATAACATCTCGAATAAACATAACAAAAACATTTTTCATCCAGAGTGCTTCAAACATGATTTAGAGCTTGTTTATGGAAAAGTGCTTATTTCTGCATTTCAATGTTACAACTTGCTGAAAACTGTCCACGGTGTTCATTTAATCTCAACTAGACACAGCACAGCAAAAATTGGACATCCAGAGTGCTTCAAACATGATTTAGAGCTTGTTTATGGAAAAGTGCTTATTTCTGCATTTCAATGTTGCAACTTGCTGAAAACAGTCAACAGTTGTTTTCATAACATCTCGAATAAACATAACAAAAACATTTTTCATCCAGAGTGCTTCAAACATGATTTAGAGCTTGTTTATGGAAAAGTGCTTATTTCTGTATTTCAATGTTGCAACTTGCTGAAAACTGTCCACGGTGTTCATTTAATCTCAACTAGACACAGCACAGCAAACATTGAACATCCAGAGTGCATCAAACATGATTTAGAGCTTGTTTATGGAAAAGTGCTTATTTCTGCATTTCAATGTTACAACTTGCTGAAAACTGTCCACGGTGTTCATTTAATCTCAACTAGACACAGCACAGCAAAAATTGGACATCCAGAGTGCTTCAAACATGATTTAGAGCTTGTTTATGGAAAAGTGCTTATTCCTGCATTTCAATGTTGCAACTTGCTGAAAACAGTCAACAGTTGTTTTCATAACATCTCGAATAAACATAACAAAACATTTTTCATCCAGAGTGCTTCAAACATGATTTAGAGCTTGTTTATGGAAAAGTGCTTATTTCTGCATTTCAATGTTGCAACTTGCTGAAAACAGTCAACAGTGTTTTCATAACATCTCGAATAAACATAACAAAAACATTTTTCATCCAGAGTGCTTCAAACATGATTTAGAGCTTGTTTATGGAAAAGTGCTTATTTCTGTATTTCAATGTTGCAACTTGCTGAAAACTATCAACGGTGTTCATTTAATCTCAACTATACACAGCACAGCAAAAATTGGACATCCAGAGTGCTTCAAACATGATTTAGAGCTTGTTTATGGAAAAGTGCTTATTTCTGCATTTCAATGTTGCAACTTGCTGAAAACTGTCCACGGCGTTCATTTCATCTCAACCTAGACACAGTGCAGCAAAAATTGGACATCCAGAGTGCATCAAACATGATTTAGAGCTTGTTTATGGAAAAGTGCTTATTTCTGCATTTCAATGTTGCAACTTGCTGAAAACTTGTCCACGGTGTTTTCATAACATCTCGAATAAACATAACAAAAACATTTTTCATCCAGAGTGCATCAAACATGATTTAGAGCTTGTTTATGGAAAAGTGCTTATTTCTGCATTTCAATGTTACAACTTGCTGAAAACTGTCCACGGTGTTCATTTAATCTCAACTAGACACAGCACAGCACAAATTGGACATCCAGAGTGCATCAAACATGATTTAGAGCTTGTTTATGGAAAAGTGCTTATTTCTGCATTTCAATGTTACAACTTGCTGAAAACTGTCCACGGTGTTCATTTAATCTCAACTAGACACAGCACAGCAAAAATTGGACATCCAGAGTGCTTCAAACATGATTTAGAGCTTGTTTATGGAAAAGTGCTTATTTCTGCATTTCAATGTTGCAACTTGCTGAAAACTGTCCACGGTGTTCATTTAATCTCAACTAGACACAGCACAGCAAAAATTGACATCCAGAGTGCATCAAACATGATTTAGAGCTTGTTTATGGAAAAGTGCTTATTTCTGCATTTCAATGTTACAACTTGCTGAAAACTGTCCACGGTGTTCATTTAATCTCAACTAGACACAGCACAGCAAAAATTGGACATCCAGAGTGCTTCAAACATGATTTAGAGCTTGTTTATGGAAAAGTGCTTATTTCTGCATTTCAATGTTGCAACTTGCTGAAAACTGTCCACGGCGTTCATTTCATCTCAACCTAGACACAGTGCAGCAAAAATTGGACATCCAGAGTGCATCAAACATGATTTAGAGCTTGTTTATGGAAAAGCGCTTATTTCTGCATTTCACTGTTGCAACTTGCTGAAAACAGTCAACAGTGTTTTCATAACATCTCGAATAAACATAACAAAAACATTTTTATCCAGAGTGCATCAAACATGATTTAGAGCTTGTTTATGGAAAAGTGCTTATTTCTGTATTTCAATGTTGCAACTTGCTGAAAACTATCCACGGTGTTCATTTAATCTCAACTAGACACAGCACAGCAAAAATTGGACATCCAGAGTGCATCAAACATGATTTAGAGCTTGTTTATGGAAAGTGCTTATTTCTGCATTTCAATGTTACAACTTGCTGAAAACTGTCCACGGTGTTCATTTAATCTCAACTAGACACAGCACAGCAAAAATTGGACATCCAGAGTGCTTCAAACATGATTTAGAGCTTGTTTATGGAAAAGTGCTTATTTCTGCATTTCAATGTTGCAACTAGCTAAAAACTTGTCCACGGTGTTCATTTAATCTCAACTAGACACAGCACAGCAAAAATTGGACATCCAGAGTGCATCAAACATGATTTAGAGCTTGTTTATGGAAAAGTGCTTATTTCTTCATTTCAATGTTACAACTTGCTGAAAACTGTCCACGGTGTTCATTTAATCTCAACTAGACACAGCACAGCAAAAATTGAACATCCAGAGTGCATCAAACATGATTTAGAGCTTGTTTATGGAAAAGTGCTTATTTCTGCATTTCAATGTTACAACTTGCTGAAAACTGTCCACGGTGTTCATTTAATCTCAACTAGACACAGCACAGCAAAATTGGACATCCAGAGTGCTTCAAACATGATTTAGAGCTTGTTTATGGAAAAGTGCTTATTTCTGCATTTCAATGTTACAACTTGCTGAAAACTGTCCACGGTGTTCATTTAATCTCAACTAGACACAGCACAGCAAAAATTGGACATCCAGAGTGCTTCAAACATGATTTAGAGCTTGTTTATGGAAAAGTGCTTATTTCTGCATTTCAATGTTACAACTTGCTGAAAACTGTCCACGGTGTTCATTTAATCTCAACTAGACACAGCACAGCAAAAATTGGACATCCAGAGTGCTTCAAACATGATTTAGAGCTTGTTTATGGAAAAGTGCTTATTTCTGCATTTCAATGTTGCAACTTGCTGAAAACTGTCCACGGCGTTCATTTCATCTCAACCTAGACACAGTGCAGCAAAAATTGGACATCCAGAGTGCATCAAACATGATTTAGAGCTTGTTTATGGAAAAGCGCTTATTTCTGCATTTCACTGTTGCAACTTGCTGAAAACAGTCAACAGTGTTTTCATAACATCTCGAATAAACATAACAAAAACATTTTTCATCCAGAGTGCTTCAAACATGATTTAGAGCTTGTTTATGGAAAAGTGCTTATTTCTGCATTTCAATGTTACAACTTGCTGAAAACTGTCCACGGTGTTCATTTAATCTCAACTAGACACAGCACAGCAAAAATTGGACATCCAGAGTGCTTCAAACATGATTTAGAGCTTGTTTATGGAAAAGTGCTTATTTCTGCATTTCAATGTTGCAACTTGCTGAAAACAGTCAACAGTGTTTTCATAACATCTCGAATAAACATAACAAAAACATTTTTCATCCAGAGTGCTTCAAACATGATTTAGAGCTTGTTTATGGAAAAGTGCTTATTTCTGTATTTCAATGTTGCAACTTGCTGAAAACTATCAACGGTGTTCATTTAATCTCAACTATACACAGCACAGCAAAAATTGGACATCCAGAGTGCTTCAAACATGATTTAGAGCTTGTTTATGGAAAAGTGCTTATTTCTGCATTTCAATGTTGCAACTTGCTGAAAACTGTCCACGGCGTTCATTTCATCTCAACCTAGATACAGTGCAGCAAAAATTGGACATCCAGAGTGCATCAAACATGATTTAGAGCTTGTTTATGGAAAAGCGCTTATTTCTGCATTTCACTGTTGCAACTTGCTGAAAACAGTCAACAGTGTTTTCATAACATCTCGAATAAACATAACAAAAACATTTTTCATCCAGAGTGCTTCAAACATGATTTAGAGCTTGTTTATGGAAAAGTGCTTATTTCTGTATTTCAATGTTACAACTTGCTGAAAACTGTCCACGGTGTTCATTTAATCTCAACTAGACACAGCACAGCAAAAATTGGACATCCAGAGTGCTTCAAACATGATTTAGAGCTTGTTTATGGAAAAGTGCTTAATTCTGCATTTCAATGTTGCAAACTTGCTGAAAACTGTCCACGGCGTTCATTTCATCTCAACCTAGACACAGTGCAGCAAAAATTGGACATCCAGAGTGCATCAAACATGATTTAGAGCTTGTTTATGGAAAAGCGCTTATTTCTGCATTTCACTGTTGCAACTTGCTGAAAACAGTCAACAGTGTTTTCATAACATCTCGAATAAACATAACAAAAACATTTTTCATCCAGAGTGCTTCAAACATGATTTAGAGCTTGTTTATGGAAAAGTGCTTATTTCTGCATTTCAATGTTACAACTTGCTGAAAACTGTCCACGGTGTTCATTTAATCTCAACCTAGACACAGCACAGCAAAAATTGGACATCCAGAGTGCTTCAAACATGATTTAGAGCTTGTTTTATGGAAAAGTGCTTATTTCTGCATTTCACTGTTGCAACTTGCTGAAAACAGTCAACAGTGTTTCATACATCTCGAATAAACATAACAAAACATTTTTCATCCAGAGTGCTTCAAACATGATTTAGAGCTTGTTTATGGAAAAGTGCTTATTTCTGCATTTCAATGTTACAACTTGCTGAAAACTGTCCACGGTGTTCATTTAATCTCAACTAGACACAGCACAGCAAAAATTGGACATCCAGAGTGCTTCAAACATGATTTAGAGCTTGTTTATGGAAAGTGCTTATTTCTGCATTTCAATGTTGCAACTTGCTGAAAACAGTCAACAGTTGTTTTCATAACATCTCGAATAAACATAACAAAAACATTTTTCATCCAGAGTGCTTCAAACATGATTTAGAGCTTGTTTATGGAAAGTGCTTATTTCTGTATTTCAATGTTGCAACTTGCTGAAAACTGTCCACGGTGTTCATTTAATCTCAACTAGACACAGCACAGCAAACATTGAACATCCAGAGTGCATCAAACATGATTTAGAGCTTGTTTATGGAAAAGTGCTTATTTCTGCATTTCAATGTACAACTTGCTGACAAACTGTCCACGGTGTTTCATTAAATACTCGAACTAGACACAGCACAGCAAAAATCTGACATCCAGAGTGCTCTCAAAACATGATTTAGAGCTTGTTGTCATGGAAAAGTGCTTTATTTCTGCATTTCAATGTTGCAACTTGCTGAAAACAGTCCACAGTGTTTTCATAACATCTCGAATAAACATAACAAAACATTTTTCATCCAGAGTGCTTCAAACATGATTTAGAGCTTGTTTATGGAAAAGTGCTTATTTCTGCATTTCAATGTTGCAACTTGCTGAAAAGTCCACAGTTTTTCATAACATCTCGAATAAACATAACAAAAATTTTTCATCCAGAGTGCATCAAACATGATTTAGAGCTTGTTTATGGAAAAGTGCTTATTTCTGCATTTCAATGTTGCAACTTGCTGAAAACTGTCCACGGTGTTCATTTATCTCAACTAGACACAGCACAGCAAAAATTGGACATCCAGAGTGCATCAAACATGATTTAGAGCTTGTTTATGGAAAAGTGCTTATTTCTGCATTTCAATGTTGCAACTTGCTGAAAACTGTCCACGGTGTTCATTTAATCTCAACTAGACACAGCACAGCAAAAATTGGACATCCAGAGTGCATCAAACATGATTTAGAGCTTGTTTATGGAAAAGTGCTTATTTCTGCATTTCAATGTTGCAACTTGCTGAAAACTGTCCACGGTGTTTCATAACATCTCAATAAACAGCACAAAAAATTTTCATCCAGAGTGCATCAAACATGATTTAGAGCTTGTTTATGGAAAAGTGCTTATTTCTGCATTTCAATGTTCAACTTGCTGAAAACTGTCCACGGTGTTCATTTAATCTCAACTAGACAAGCACAGCAAAAATTGGACATCCAGAGTGCATCAAACATGATTTAGAGCTTGTTTATGGAAAAGTGCTTATTTCTGCATTTCAATGTTGCAACTTGCTGAAAACTGTCCACGGTGTTCATTTAATCTCAACTAGACCAGCACAGCAAAAATTTGACATCCAGAGTGCTTCAAACATGATTTAGAGCTTGTTTATGGAAAAGTGCTTATTTCTGCATTTCTCTGTGCAATGTTGCAACTTGCTGAAAACTGTCCACAGGTGTCATTTATCTCAACTAGACACAGCACAGCAAAAATTGGACATCCAGAGTGCATCAAACATGATTTAGAGCTTGTTTATGGAAAAGTGCTTATTTTGCATTTCAATGTTGCAACTTGCTGAAAACTGTCCCGTGTTCATTTTTTAAACTCAACATGATTTAGAGCTTGTTTATGGAAAAGTGCTTATTTCTGCATTTCAATGTTGCAACTTGCTGAAAACTGTCCACGGTGTTCATTTCATCTCAACTAGACACAGCACAGCAAAAATTGGACATCCAGAGTGCATCAAACATGATTTAGAGCTTGTTTATGGAAAAGTGCTTATTTCTGCATTTCAATGTTGCAACTTGCTGAAAACAGTCCACGGTGTTTCATAACATCTCGAATAAACATAACAAAACATTTTTTATCCAGAGTGCAATCATGATTTAGAGCTTGTTTATGGAAAAGTGCTTATTTCTGCATTTCAATGTTGCAACTTGCTGAAAACTGTCCACGGTGTTCATTTCATCTCAATAGACACAGCACAGCAAAAATTGGACATCCAGAGTGCATCAAACATGATTTAGAGCTTGTTTATGGAAAAGTGCTTATTTCTGCATTTCAATGTTGCAACTTGCTGAAAAATGTCCACGGTGTTCATTTCATCTCAACTAGACACAGCACAGCAAAAATTGGACATCCAGAGTGCATCAAACATGATTTAGAGCTTGTTTATGGAAAAGTGCTTATTTCTGCATTTCAATGTTGCACTTGCTGAAAAAACTGTCCACAGTGTTCATTTCATCTCAACTAGACACAGCACAGCAAAAATTTTTATCCAGAGTGCATCAACATGATTTAGAGCTTGTTTATGGAAAAGTGCTTATTTCTGCATTTCAATGTTGCAACTTGCTGAAAACTGTCCACGGTGTTCATTTCATCTCAACTAGACACAGCACAGCAAAAATTGGACATCCAGAGTGCATCAAACATGATTTAGAGCTTGTTTATGGAAAAGTGCTTATTTCTGCATTTCAATGTTGCAACTTGCTGAAAACTGTCCACGGTGTTCATTTCATCTCAACTAGACACAGCACAGCAAAAATTGGACATCCAGAGTGCATCAAACATGATTTAGAGCTTGTTTATGGAAAAAGTGCTTATTTCTGCATTTCAATGTTGCAACTTGCTGAAAACTGTCCACAGTGTTCATTTAATCTCAAATACACCAAACAAAAAAATTGGACATCCAGAGGTGCATCAAACATGATTTAGAGCTTGTTTATGGAAAAGTGCTTATTTCTGCATTTCAATGTTGCAACTTGCTGAAAACTGTCCACGGTGTTCATTTCATCTCAACTAGACACAGCACAGCAAAATTGGACATCCAGAGTGCATCAAACATGATTTAGAGCTTGTTTATGGAAAAGTGCTTATTTCTGCATTTCAATGTTGCAACTTGCTGAAAACTGTCCACGGGTTCATTTAATCTCAATAGACAAGCACAGCAAAAAATTGGACATCCAGAGTGCATCAAACATGATTTAGAGCTTGTTTATGGAAAAGTGCTTATTCTGCATTTCAATGTTGCAACTTGCTGAAAACTGTCCACAGCGTTCATTTCATCTCAACCTAGACACAGCACAGCAAAAATGGACATCCAGAGTGCATTCAAACATGATTTAGAGCTTGTTTATGGAAAAGTGCTTATTTCTG
>NW_022263303.1:0-65433 GCF_002021735.2 Oncorhynchus kisutch
CTAATATGTCCTGAACCTAGAATGCATCCTTGAAGTGTTTCTTTCCAGAGTAATGCAAGGCTGCTGGGATCAGAGGTAAATACAGGGCCTGCCTGTTAAAAAGTGTTGTAAAAAGTACTGTTAAAATAGGCTTCAAATTATTAAAAGACAAAAAAGCGATTGTAATTGTGTTGAATTGTGTTTGGGAAATTAAGATTTAAAAAGGTAGTGGTACTATTTCATTCAGCTAAGTTATGTGTAGGCGGTTTAACTTACCCTGTCCCAACTTACTTGTGCCAAGAGACCACTTTTGGACAAACTGTGTTTCAAAACTTTAACCTCTACGGAATCGGTGTGCCTGAACCAAGACGGTTGTAGCTAACATGCGCTAATGTGACTAGAATGACGTTGTAAGTAACAGCCGACTTTCCAGGACATAGACATGTCTTATATGGCCAGAAAACGTACATTCTTATTATTTACCTGAACTGTCCTATTTACAGAAGCTATTACAGTGAATAAATACCATGCTATTGTTTGAGGAGAGTGCACAACAACAAAACGCTTTATCATGGCACTGGTTTGATACATTCACCTCTAAAGGTACCTCTGAGCTACAGGCAGCTGGGTTGATACATTTACCTCTAAAGGTAAATAATGTACTTACATTCAGTGATCTTGGGTTCTACAGTTTCATCCCCTGCTGTCTCTGGCCCCACACCCAGGTTACCCAGGTGTCTTTTCTGTAGGGAAGCTAATTATCCATCATGTATGACATTCTTGGGAGTGTGTAGACTTACATTTTTATTACCATAACATTTTTGTATGTTCTCTATAGTTATGTACTTGAAAATGTATCAATTGACCAATTCGGCTCATTTGGAAAAACTCCTGGCAGACCTGATACATAATATAGTGTAGTAATGGAATGCTTCACTGAATCTGTCTGAAAAGTTGCACACACACTGCTGCCATCTGGTGGCCAAAATCTAAATTGCGCCTAAACTCCTATCTAATTTATCTCTTGCATTTCAAAGTGAAAAAAAAACATTTTACCACACCTAATGTGTTATTCTCTTACATTAATTTCACATTTCCGCAAACTTCAAAGTGTTTCCTTTCAAATGGTATCACGAACATGCATATCCTTGCTTCAGGTCCTGAGCTCCAGGCAGTTAGATTTGGGTATGTCATTTTAGGCGAAAATTGAAAAAAGGTTACAATCCTTAAGACGTTGTTTATATGAAATGTGATTATTTCCAGAGATACAAAACATCCTGAAATATATGTAGCTATCATTGCTAGAAAGAATAGCATATTCCCTTGATTGAGTGATGCTCAATGTACAAAAGGGCTCAACTTACCCCACTCTTCCCTAATGTAGAATACAATTAGATTACTCAGGTGTGTTGGCTAGGGCTTGAGAAAAGGTGTGAACCCTAACCCTAGCTTCATGTCCACATCCCAGTTCAACCATAATCGTAGCCTCAACCCTATCCCTAACAATAGTTTAACCCTAACATTGGCTGTATGTGCATATCCAGGTTCAACCCTAACCCGAAGATGTTACAGATTCAAACGTAAGAGGGAGTGGGGTAAGTTGAGCCTCTTCTCTAGTCTGCGGTGACATAGTATTCTAGTCTGCGGTGACATGGGACTCCAGTTACGCAGTTAGATTAAACTGTCTGTGTCACGCCTTGGTCATAGTGTTTTGTGTTTTCGTTATATATTTTGGTCAGGCCAGGGTGTGACAGGGGTTTATGTTATTGTATTTCGTATTGGGGTTTGTAGTATTTGGGATCGCGGCTGATTAGGGGTGTTGTATAGGCTTGGCTGCCTGAGGCGGTTCTCAATCAGGAGTCAGGTGATTCACGTTGTCTCTGATTGGGAACCGTATTTAGGTAGCCTGAGTTCGCTTTGTATTTCGTGGGTGATTGTTCCTGTCTCTGTGTAGTTTCACCAGATAGGCTGTAATTAGGTTTCACGTTTCGTTTGTTGTTTTTGTATTTATTAGTTAGTTCATGTATCGTTCCGTCATTTGTTTCATTAAAAGATCATGATTAACCACCACGCTGCATTTCGGTCCTCTCTTTCAACAAACGAAGAACGCCGTTACAGTCTGGGGTCTAATTAATCTCTCCCTGATGAATACATGAATGTGAAGAAGCCACATATATTACACAAGCCTTCCACCCACCCCAGGAATATGATTACCGCTTGTGTGTATTGTTCCGTATTAGTGCACTGTTGGAGCTAGAAACATAAGCATTTCGCTGCACCGGCAATAATATCTGCAAAATATGTGTACGCGACCAATACAACTTCATTTATACAGCCTTCATTGTCGTGGTGGTGATAAAGGCAGAGTGCTGGAGAAACATGACATCGGGGAACAAGGTCAAAGTTCAACACCACTGGAGAGAATGCAGCTGCATGGAGGAATCTGCACTCTGTACTTGTGTCATGATGAGACACAGGCATGGTGGAGGCAACGATACAATACAGTACCTCACTTAGTTGGATGTGTGAGTTTATCAAAGTCAGTCAGCCAACTAATTGGTCTTGCTTTGCACCCCTCAGTGTTTCCTCCCTTGACCATCAACATGAAAAGGAAAATAAGAATGGTATGGGGGAGGGGAGGGGAGAGGACGAATGACACAGCAGGGAGGACAAAAAAAAGGCAGAGAAGAGAGAGGGAGGGAGAAAGGGACCTGAACAATGGCCTGGACTTTCCACCAGTCACCTGGAAGTTGGTCAGTAACAGCTGTGACACGTTTCCTGTTGTTGATGGAGGCAGGCTTCCTACTGGGCACAGATGTCATTTCAATGTTTGGTTGTCAACCAACATTAATTCAATTTGAAATCAACAAAACATTTCACCATGTCATTGGATTAAGGTTAAAAGTTGGGTAAAAAAAAACACTAAATTCCCTTAAGTCGATGACTTTATGCAAATCCAATCATTTTTCCACATTGATTCAACGTCTACATATTGCATTTTTTATTCAAGCAGTTTTTGCCCAGTGGGTTCCTATGGAGATCTATCTCCCAGCCTCTCTCTCTCTCTGATCAGAGAACATGCCCCGATCCATGTCAATGGGACCGTAGTAGAGAGAATTACGAGTTTTAAGTTCCTCGGCATCCACATCATTTGTGTAGAGACGCACAACAGCATCTCTACTTCCTATGGCGGCTGACGCCCCCTGGGTCCTCTTCAGATACTACCACTGCACCATCGAGAGCATCCTGACCGGTTCCATCACGGCCTGGTACGGGAATTTTCTTCGTCCATGACCGCAAGGCCCTCCAATGGGTAGTGAATACGGCCCAGTACATCACTGGGACCGTGCTTCCACCCATCCAGAAAATCTAATCGAAACAGTGCCTGAGGAGGGCACGCAGCATCATCAAGGACCCCCCACACACCAGCCACGAGCTGTTCTCTCCGTTATCTTTGGGCAGATGGTATCGGAGCATGAGGTCTGATACCAACAATCTCAAAGACAGTTTCTATCGGACTGCTGAACACTTGAATTGGACTGACCACCTGCTCTGATTCTCTGCACCTTAGCACAAATCATAACTGCTGCTATCAGACTTTTATTATACTGCTCAATTTATACACTTCCTCCCCTCCCCTCTTCCCCAATACACGTATAAATAAAATATAAACACGTGTAAATAAAATATAAACATGTGTAAATATTGTACCTTTCTGTATTATACTTTTGCTAAAATGTTTATTCTACTGAGCCATTTACTTTATGTTCGTATTTTTCTTTTTTTTTTACTCAAAGTAAGCATTTAGTTGGACGATGTATACCATGCCTATCCCTTACGTACAACTAATACAACTTGAAACTGAAACATGATCATAGCAACACCGCTCAGCAAAACGACGGCAGCCATCTTGACAGACCTGGAGTATCTAAACATGGCCCAATGATTGATAAATCTGATCCCTGTACTGTGGCATACACTATAGAATGTTGTATACTGGGTGGAGGGTCTACCTAGTGACTAAAACACACACAGACACACACAGACAGACACACACACATTCATTTTCGAATCCAACGCTGGTATTTATTGACCTTGAGGTGGTGGATAATTTATAATGATCTTCTATAACCAATGGAGTCTTTCATTTTAAAATGGTCATAAATCTCTCTAGTTCTCTCCCACTCTGTCTGCCAGACAAGCATTCCTCTGAAAGTGCATTAAGATCAAGGCCAGTTATAATATATTTTTATGTCCCTATGCTACCCACCACACACACACCTGGACATGATTGACAGCGTGTGTGTTTGCTGATAAATGAACCACATGCAAGCATGAACGTACATACACACTCTCTCTCTCACACCATCCGTAGATGTTATAATGTGTGTTCGTTTCCATAGTTAAACAATGCTAATCTGTGTGAGGCTGCAGTGTCAGTCAGCTGTAGTGAACAGAGCACTTATCTCTCAGCAGCGTGATGCTCAGAGCCTGTTTGTTTTATCGTCTAGTCCCTCCACCTGCCTGGCTGCCTGTCACCAGCTAATCTCGACCATCACTTACTCACATATTTAAACTCACAAGAGCTTATCCACTTCCTCAAACACACACGCAAACAAGCAAGCACGCACGCACGCACACACATTCCCCCTTGGCATGCCACACACAACAAAAGCTGCCATTGTAGTCAGACAGCAGGCAGGGAGAGTAGAGAAGCAGTTATCTGCTAGCTGTGGGTCTGTGGGTGGGGAGATAGATTCAAGGAGATCAGGCTTCCAGAGGATGAGGTCTGGATCAGATGAGAGGGAACATAATTTTGGGACATCTCATTTGACATCAAAGATGTTTTTACACCCCCTTGATTTCGGTTCCTTTAGGGAGATTTTTTTTTGCAGAACACCCGAAACCTGACTAGTGTTTGATCAGTGAGTGTTTTTGTTGTGTTCATTGTCAAACACTACAACACTAGAAGCAAAACGCAGTCCTAATTTGTGTGATTCTCAGCTTTATAATGAGTTAGTGGCTGAAACAAGAGGCGATCGTTCTCATTCTGAACCGCCATCATTAATCTTGAGTCTGTCTATAAAATCGAATAAAAAGGCAGGGTGTAACAGTGCAACCGACCGGACCCAGATCTATGGTACCTATTGACCCAGTCAGCCAGTTCAATAAGTCACTTTGATAGGGAAGTCTGTGGGCTGCTTACGCTGAGTGTAGGGGGAGGGGGCATTTCTTTGCTTTTTGAATGCTACCCAGTTGAGTGACTTTATTTACTTAACCCTTCATCAAACCCTCACTCACAGTCTGCATGTCAAAGAAGACTAATATATGGCAGCCATCTTGAGAGCCGAGGGCCATACACAACTGATGATTAGGCATAATGCAGGCTGTGTGCTGGGTGCATACCAGCATAATCGCTGGCCAGCAACATCCATTCCTAACCCCACACCCTGTTACAGAGGGAAAGATGTATTACAGTCTCAGAATGCATGCACATACACACACACACACACACACACATACACACACACACACACACACACACCACACACACACACACAGACACACACACACATACACACACACACACACACACACACATACACACACACACACACACACACACACACACAACACACACACACACCCACACACACACACACACACACACACACACACACACACACACACACACACACACATACATACACACACGCACACACATACACACACGCACACACACACACACATACATACACACACACACACACATACATACGCACACACACACACACACACACACATACACACACGCACACACACACACAACACATACACACACACACACACACACACATCACACACACAC
This sequence comes from Oncorhynchus kisutch, assembly GCF_002021735.2. Taxonomy (NCBI): domain Eukaryota; kingdom Metazoa; phylum Chordata; class Actinopteri; order Salmoniformes; family Salmonidae; genus Oncorhynchus; species Oncorhynchus kisutch. Next base: position 5,849 of record NW_022263303.1, read on the forward strand.
ACCACACACACACAAACAGACAAATACAACACACACGCAAAAGCACACAGCACATACACACGCACCCACGCGCACACACACACACACAAACAGACAAATACACACACCACACAAAAGCACACACACGCACATACACACACGCGCACACATGCACATCACACACATGCGCTCACACACGCACATACACACACACACGCACATACACAGACGCGCACACACGCACATACACACACGCGCACACACGCACACACACACACAAACAGACAAATACACGCCAACAGCAAAAAGCACACACACGCACACAATGATTCTGTCCCACATCTGTCAGCGCTCAACACACACCCGAACCTGTCTTCTCTCCAGACACGGCAGCAGCCCCGACACCGTCTGTCTAAACACTTGACTCGTGGTTAACAAAGACCAGCTTCTAACGTTGGGCTAATTTCGAAAGACTTGAAAGGTGCTAACTGCATATTCTGTCCTGTTTGTTTGCTTTCCTTTTACGTGACGGGGTACTATCCCAATGCAGGAATCCAGGATAACACTGTTTGTTTGCTTTCCTTTACGTGACGGGGTACTATCCCAATGCAGGAATCCAGGATAACACTGTTTGTTTGCTTTCCTTTACGTGACGAGGTACTATCCCAATGCAGGAATCCAGGATAACACTGTTTGTTTGCTTTCCTTGTACGTGACGGGGTACTATCCCAATGCAGGAATCCAGGATAACACTGTTTGTTTGCTTTCCTTTTACGTGACGAGGTTACTATCCCAATGCAGGAATCCAGGATAACACTGGTTTGTTTGCTTTCCTTTTACGTGACAAGGTACTATCCCAAGGCAGGAATCCAGGATACCACTGTTGTTTGCTTTCCTTTACGTGACGGGGTACTATCCCAATGCAGGAATCAGATAACACTGTTTGTTTGCTTTCCTTTTACGTGACGGGGTACTATCCCAATGCAGGAATCCAGGATACACTGTTTGTTTGCTTTCCTTTTACGTGACGGGTACTATCCCAATGCAGGAATCCAGGATAACACTGTTTGTTTGCTTTCCTTTTACGTGACGAGGTACTATCCCAATGCAGGAATCCAGGATAACACTGTTTGTTTGCTTTCCTTTTACGTGACGGGGTACTATCCCAAATGCAGGAATCCAGGATAACACTGTTTGTTTGCTTTCCTTTTACGTGACGAGGTACTATCCCAATGCAGGAATCCAGGATAACACTGTTTGTTTGCTTTCCTTTTACGTGACGGGGTACTATCCCAATGCAGGAAATCCAGGATAACACTGTTTGTTTGCTTTCCTTTACGTGACGGGGTACTATCCCAATGCAGGAATCCAGGATAACACTGTTTGTTTGCTTTCCTTTTACGTGACGAGGTACTATCCCAATGCAGGAATCCAGGATAACACTGTTTGTTGCTTTCCTTTACGTGACGGGGTACTATCCCAATGCAGGAATCCAGGATAACACTGTTTGTTTGCTTCCTTTTACGTGACGGGCTACTATCCCAATGCAGGAATCCAGGATAACACTGTTTGTTTGCTTTCCTTTACGTGACGGGGTACTATCCCATGCAGGAATCCAGGATAACACTGTTTTGTTTGCTTTCCTTTTACGTGACGGGTAACTATCCCAATGCAGGAATCCAGGATAACACTGTTTGTTTGCTTTCCTTTTACGTGACGGGGTACTATCCCAATGCAGGAATCCAGGATAACACTGTTTGTTTGCTTCCTTTACGTGACGAGGTACTATCCCAATGCAGGAATCCAGGATAACACTGTTTGTTTGCTTTCCTTTTACGTGACGGGGTACTATCCCAATGCAGGAATCCAGGATAACACTGTTTGTTTGCTTTCCTTTTACGTGACGGGGTACTATCCCAATGCAGGAATCCAGGATAACACTGTTTGTTTGCTTTCCTTTACGTGACGAGGTACTATCCCAATGCAGGAATCCAGGATAACACTGTTTGTTTGCTTTCCTTTTACGTGACGGGGTACTATCCCAATGCAGGAATCCAGGATAACACTGTTTGTTTGCTTTCCTTTACGTGACGGGGTACTATCCCAATGCAGGAATCCAGGAATAACACTGTTTGTTTGCTTTCCTTTTACGTGACGGGGTACTATCCCAATGCAGGAATCCAGGATAACACTGTTTGTTTGCTTTCCTTTTACGTGACGGGGTACTATCCCAATGCAGGAATCCAGGATAACACTGTTTGTTTGCTTTCCTTTTACGTGACGAGGTACTATCCAATGCAGGAATCCAGGATAACACTGTTTGTTTGCTTTCCTTTTACGTGACGAGGGTACTATCCAAGGCAGGAATCCAGGATAACACTGTTTGTTTGCTTTCCTTTTACGTGACGAGGTACTATCCCCATGCAGGAATCCAGGATAAACACTGTTTGTTTGCTTTCCTTTACGTGACGGGGTACTATCCCAATGCAGGAATCCAGGATAACACTGTTGTTGCTTTCCTTTTACTGACGGGTACTATCCCAATGCAGGAATCCAGGATAACACTGTTGGTTTGCGTTCCTTTTACGTGACGGGGTACTATCCCAATGCAGGAATCCAGGATAACACTGTTTGTTTGCTTTCCTTTTACGTGACGGGCTACTATCCCAATGCAGGAATCCAGGATAACACTGTTTGTTTGCTTTCCTTTTACGTGACGAGGTACTATCCCAATGCAGGAATCCAGGATAACACTGTTTGTTTGCTTTCCTTTTACGTGACGGGGTACTATCCCCAATGCAGGAATCCAGGATAACACTGTTTGTTTGCTTTCCTTTTACGTGACGGGGTACTATCCCAATGCAGGAATCCAGGATAACACTGTTTGTTTGCTTTCCTTTTACGTGACGGGGTACTATCCCAATGCAGGAATCCAGGATAACACTGTTTGTTTGCTTTCCTTTTACGTGACGGGTACTATCCCAATGCAGGAATCCAGGATAACACTGTTTGTTTGCTTTCCTTTTACGTGACGGGGTACTATCCCAATGCAGGAATCCAGGATAACACTGTTTGTTTGCTTTCCTTTTACGTGACGGGGTACTATCCCAATGCAGGAATCCAGGATAACACTGTTTGTTTGCTTTCCTTTTACGTGACGAGGGTACTATCCCAATGCAGGAATCCAGGATAACACTGTTTGTTTGCTTTCCTTTTACGTGACAGGGGTACTATCCCAATGCAGGAATCCAGGATAACACTGTTTGTTTGCTTTCCTTTTACGTGACGGGGTACTATCCCAATGCAGGAATCCAGGATAACACTGTTTGTTTGCTTTCCTTTTACGTGACGGGGTACTATCCCAATGCAGGAATCCAGGATAACACTGTTTGTTTGCTTTCCTTTTACGTGACGGGGTACTATCCCAATGCAGGAATCCAGGATAACACTGTTTGTTTGCTTTCCTTTTACGTGACGGGGTACTATCCCAATGCAGGAATCCAGGATAACACTGTTTGTTTGCTTTCCTTTTACGTGACGGGGTACTATCCCAATGCAGGAATCCAGGATAACACTGTTTGTTTGCTTTCCTTTTACGTGACGGGGTACTATCCCAATGCAGGAATCCAGGATAACACTGTTTGTTTGCTTTCCTTTTACGTGACGGGGTACTATCCCAATGCAGGAATCCAGGATAACACTGTTTGTTTGCTTTCCTTTTACGTGACGGGGTACTATCCCAATGCAGGAATCCAGGATAACACTGTTTGTTTGCTTTCCTTTTACGTGACGGGGTACTATCCAATGCAGGAATCCAGGATAACACTGTTTGTTTGCTTTCCTTTTACGTGACGGGGTACTATCCCAATGCAGGAATCCAGGATAACACTGTTTGTTTGCTTTCCTTTTACGTGACGGGGTACTATCCCAATGCAGGAATCCAGGATAACACTGTTTGTTTGCTTTCCTTTTACGTGACGGGTACTATCCCAATGCAGGAATCCAGGATAACACTGTTTGTTTGCTTTCCTTTTACGTGACGAGGTACTATCCCAATGCAGGAATCCAGGATAACACTGTTTGTTTGCTTTCCTTTTACGTGACGGGGTACTATCCCAATGCAGGAATCCAGGATAACACTGTTTGTTTGCTTTCCTTTTACGTGACGGGGTACTATCCCAATGCAGGAATCCAGGATAACACTGTTTGTTTGCTTTCCTTTTACGTGACGGGGTACTATCCCAATGCAGGAATCCAGGATAACACTGTTTGTTTGCTTTCCTTTTACGTGACGGGGTACTATCCCAATGCAGGAATCCAGGATAACACTGTTTGTTTGCTTTCCTTTTACGTGACGGGGTACTATCCCAATGCAGGAATCCAGGATAACACTGTTTGTTTGCTTTCCTTTTACGTGACGGGGTACTATCCCAATGCAGGAATCCAGGATAACACTGTTTGTTTGCTTTCCTTTTACGTGACGAGGTACTATCCCAATGCAGGAATCCAGGATAACACTGTTTGTTTGCTTTCCTTTTACGTGACGGGGTACTATCCCAATGCAGGAATCCAGGATAACACTGTTTGTTTGCTTTCCTTTTACGTGACAGGGTACTATCCCAATGCAGGAATCCAGGATAACACTGTTTGTTTGCTTTCCTTTTACGTGACGGGTACTATCCCAATGCAGGAATCCAGGATAACACTGTTTGTTTGCTTTCCTTTTACGTGACGGGTACTATCCCAATGCAGGAATCCAGGATAACACTGTTTGTTTGCTTTCCTTTTACGTGACGAGGTACTATCCCAATGCAGGAATCCAGGATAACACTGTTTGTTTGCTTTCCTTTTACGTGACGGGGTACTATCCCAATGCAGGAATCCAGGATAACACTGTTTGTTTGCTTTCCTTTTACGTGACGGGGTACTATCCCAATGCAGGAATCCAGGATAACACTGTTTGTTTGCTTTCCTTTTACGTGACGGGGTACTATCCCAATGCAGGAATCCAGGATAACACTGTTTGTTTGCTTTCCTTTTACGTGACGGGGTACTATCCCAATGCAGGAATCCAGGATAACACTGTTTGTTTGCTTTCCTTTTACGTGACGGGGTACTATCCCAATGCAGGAATCCAGGATAACACTGTTTGTTTGCTTTCCTTTTACGTGACGGGGTACTATCCCAATGCAGGAATCCAGGATAACACTGTTTGTTTGCTTTCCTTTTACGTGACGGGGTACTATCCCAATGCAGGAATCCAGGATAACACTGTTTGTTTGCTTTCCTTTTACGTGACGGGGTACTATCCCAATGCAGGAATCCAGGATAACACTGTTTGTTTGCTTTCCTTTTACGTGACGGGGTACTATCCCAATGCAGGAATCCAGGATAACACTGTTTGTTTGCTTTCCTTTTACGTGACGGGGTACTATCCCAATGCAGGAATCCAGGATAACACTGTTTGTTTGCTTTCCTTTTACGTGACGGGGTACTATCCCAATGCAGGAATCCAGGATAACACTGTTTGTTTGCTTTCCTTTTACGTGACGGGGTACTATCCCAATGCAGGAATCCAGGATAACACTGTTTGTTTGCTTTCCTTTTACGTGACGGGGTACTATCCCAATGCAGGAATCCAGGATAACACTGTTTGTTTGCTTTCCTTTTACGTGACGGGGTACTATCCCAATGCAGGAATCCAGGATAACACTGTTTGTTTGCTTTCCTTTTACGTGACGGGGTACTATCCCAATGCAGGAATCCAGGATAACACTGTTTGTTTGCTTTCCTTTTACGTGACGGGGTACTATCCCAATGCAGGAATCCAGGATAACACTGTTTGTTTGCTTTCCTTTTACGTGACGGGGTACTATCCCAATGCAGGAATCCAGGATAACACTGTTTGTTTGCTTTCCTTTTACGTGACGGGGTACTATCCCAATGCAGGAATCCAGGATAACACTGTTTGTTTGCTTTCCTTTTACGTGACGGGGTACTATCCCAATGCAGGAATCCAGGATAACACTGTTTGTTTGCTTTCCTTTACGTGACGGGGTACTATCCCAATGCAGGAATCCAGGATAACACTGTTTGTTTGCTTTCCTTTTACGTGACGGGGTACTATCCCAATGCAGGAATCCAGGATAACACTGTTTGTTTGCTTTCCTTTTACGTGACGGGGTACTATCCCAATGCAGGAATCCAGGATAACACTGTTTGTTTGCTTTCCTTTTACGTGACGGGGTACTATCCCAATGCAGGAATCCAGGATAACACTGTTTGTTTGCTTTCCTTTTACGTGACGGGGTACTATCCCAATGCAGGAATCCAGGATAACACTGTTTGTTTGCTTTCCTTTTACGTGACGGGGTACTATCCCAATGCAGGAATCCAGGATAACACTGTTTGTTTGCTTTCCTTTTACGTGACGGGGTACTATCCCAATGCAGGAATCCAGGATAACACTGTTTGTTTGCTTTCCTTTTACGTGACGGGGTACTATCCCAATGCAGGAATCCAGGATAACACTGTTTGTTTGCTTTCCTTTTACGTGACGGGGTACTATCCCAATGCAGGAATCCAGGATAACACTGTTTGTTTGCTTTCCTTTTACGTGACGGGGTACTATCCCAATGCAGGAATCCAGGATAACACTGTTTGTTTGCTTTCCTTTTACGTGACGGGGTACTATCCCAATGCAGGAATCCAGGATAACACTGTTTGTTTGCTTTCCTTTTACGTGACGGGGTACTATCCCAATGCAGGAATCCAGGATAACACTGTTTGTTTGCTTTCCTTTTACGTGACGAGGGTACTATCCCAATGCAGGAATCCAGGATAACACTGTTTGTTTGCTTTCCTTTTACGTGACGGGGTACTATCCCAATGCAGGAATCCAGGATAACACTGTTTGTTTGCTTTCCTTTTACGTGACGGGGTACTATCCCAATGCAGGAATCCAGGATAACACTGTTTGTTTGCTTTCCTTTTACGTGACGGGGTACTATCCCAATGCAGGAATCCAGGATAACACTGTTTGTTTGCTTTCCTTTTACGTGACGGGGTACTATCCCAATGCAGGAATCCAGGATAACACTGTTTGTTTGCTTTCCTTTTACGTGACGGGGTACTATCCCAATGCAGGAATCCAGGATAACACTGTTTGTTTGCTTTCCTTTTACGTGACGGGGTACTATCCCAATGCAGGAATCCAGGATAACACTGTTTGTTTGCTTTCCTTTTACGTGACGGGGTACTATCCCAATGCAGGAATCCAGGATAACACTGTTTGTTTGCTTTCCTTTTACGTGACGGGGTACTATCCCAATGCAGGAATCCAGGATAACACTGTTTGTTTGCTTTCCTTTTACGTGACGGGGTACTATCCCAATGCAGGAATCCAGGATAACACTGTTTGTTTGCTTTCCTTTTACGTGACGGGGTACTATCCCAATGCAGGAATCCAGGATAACACTGTTTGTTTGCTTTCCTTTTACGTGACGGGGTACTATCCCAATGCAGGAATCCAGGATAACACTGTTTGTTTGCTTTCCTTTTACGTGACGAGGTACTATCCCAATGCAGGAATCCAGGATAACACTGTTTGTTTGCTTTCCTTTTACGTGACGGGGTACTATCCCAATGCAGGAATCCAGGATAACACTGTTTGTTTGCTTTCCTTTTACGTGACGGGGTACTATCCCAATGCAGGAATCCAGGATAACACTGTTTGTTTGCTTTCCTTTTACGTGACGGGGTACTATCCCAATGCAGGAATCCAGGATAACACTGTTTGTTTGCTTTCCTTTTACGTGACGGGGTACTATCCCAATGCAGGAATCCAGGATAACACTGTTTGTTTGCTTTCCTTTTACGTGACGGGGTACTATCCCAATGCAGGAATCCAGGATAACACTGTTTGTTTGCTTTCCTTTTACGTGACGGGGTACTATCCCAATGCAGGAATCCAGGATAACACTGTTTGTTTGCTTTCCTTTTACGTGACGGGGTACTATCCCAATGCAGGAATCCAGGATAACACTGTTTGTTTGCTTTCCTTTTACGTGACGGGGTACTATCCCAATGCAGGAATCCAGGATAACACTGTTTGTTTGCTTTCCTTTTACGTGACGGGGTACTATCCCAATGCAGGAATCCAGGATAACACTGTTTGTTTGCTTTCCTTTTACGTGACGGGGTACTATCCCAATGCAGGAATCCAGGATAACACTGTTTGTTTGCTTTCCTTTTACGTGACGGGGTACTATCCCAATGCAGGAATCCAGGATAACACTGTTTGTTTGCTTTCCTTTTACGTGACGGGGTACTATCCCAATGCAGGAATCCAGGATAACACTGTTTGTTTGCTTTCCTTTTACGTGACGGGGTACTATCCCAATGCAGGAATCCAGGATAACACTGTTTGTTTGCTTTCCTTTTACGTGACGGGGTACTATCCCAATGCAGGAATCCAGGATAACACTGTTTGTTTGCTTTCCTTTTACGTGACGGGGTACTATCCCAATGCAGGAATCCAGGATAACACTGTTTGTTTGCTTTCCTTTTACGTGACGGGGTACTATCCCAATGCAGGAATCCAGGATAACACTGTTTGTTTGCTTTCCTTTTACGTGACGGGGTACTATCCCAATGCAGGAATCCAGGATAACACTGTTTGTTTGCTTTCCTTTTACGTGACGGGGTACTATCCCAATGCAGGAATCCAGGATAACACTGTTTGTTTGCTTTCCTTTTACGTGACGAGGTACTATCCCAATGCAGGAATCCAGGATAACACTGTTTGTTTGCTTTCCTTTTACGTGACGGGGTACTATCCCAATGCAGGAATCCAGGATAACACTGTTTGTTTGCTTTCCTTTTACGTGACGGGGTACTATCCCAATGCAGGAATCCAGGATAACACTGTTTGTTTGCTTTCCTTTTACGTGACGGGGTACTATCCCAATGCAGGAATCCAGGATAACACTGTTTGTTTGCTTTCCTTTTACGTGACGGGGTACTATCCCAATGCAGGAATCCAGGATAACACTGTTTGTTTGCTTTCCTTTTACGTGACGGGGTACTATCCCAATGCAGGAATCCAGGATAACACTGTTTGTTTGCTTTCCTTTTACGTGACGGGGTACTATCCCAATGCAGGAATCCAGGATAACACTGTTTGTTTGCTTTCCTTTTACGTGACGGGGTACTATCCCAATGCAGGAATCCAGGATAACACTGTTTGTTTGCTTTCCTTTTACGTGACGAGGTACTATCCCAATGCAGGAATCCAGGATAACACTGTTTGTTTGCTTTCCTTTTACGTGACGGGGTACTATCCCAATGCAGGAATCCAGGATAACACTGTTTGTTTGCTTTCCTTTTACGTGACGGGGTACTATCCCAATGCAGGAATCCAGGATAACACTGTTTGTTTGCTTTCCTTTTACGTGACGGGGTACTATCCCAATGCAGGAATCCAGGATAACACTGTTTGTTTGCTTTCCTTTTACGTGACGGGGTACTATCCCAATGCAGGAATCCAGGATAACACTGTTTGTTTGCTTTCCTTTTACGTGACGGGGTACTATCCCAATGCAGGAATCCAGGATAACACTGTTTGTTTGCTTTCCTTTTACGTGACGGGGTACTATCCCAATGCAGGAATCCAGGATAACACTGTTTGTTTGCTTTCCTTTTACGTGACGGGGTACTATCCCAATGCAGGAATCCAGGATAACACTGTTTGTTTGCTTTCCTTTTACGTGACGGGGTACTATCCCAATGCAGGAATCCAGGATAACACTGTTTGTTTGCTTTCCTTTTACGTGACGAGGGTACTATCCCAATGCAGGAATCCAGGATAACACTGTTTGTTTGCTTTCCTTTTACGTGACGGGGTACTATCCCAATGCAGGAATCCAGGATAACACTGTTTGTTTGCTTTCCTTTTACGTGACGGGGTACTATCCCAATGCAGGAATCCAGGATAACACTGTTTGTTTGCTTTCCTTTTACGTGACGGGGTACTATCCCAATGCAGGAATCCAGGATAACACTGTTTGTTTGCTTTCCTTTTACGTGACGGGGTACTATCCCAATGCAGGAATCCAGGATAACACTGTTTGTTTGCTTTCCTTTTACGTGACGGGGTACTATCCCAATGCAGGAATCCAGGATAACACTGTTTGTTTGCTTTCCTTTTACGTGACGGGGTACTATCCCAATGCAGGAATCCAGGATAACACTGTTTGTTTGCTTTCCTTTTACGTGACGGGGTACTATCCCAATGCAGGAATCCAGGATAACACTGTTTGTTTGCTTTCCTTTTACGTGACGGGGTACTATCCCAATGCAGGAATCCAGGATAACACTGTTTGTTTGCTTTCCTTTTACGTGACGGGGTACTATCCCAATGCAGGAATCCAGGATAACACTGTTTGTTTGCTTTCCTTTTACGTGACGGGGTACTATCCCAATGCAGGAATCCAGGATAACACTGTTTGTTTGCTTTCCTTTTACGTGACGGGGTACTATCCCAATGCAGGAATCCAGGATAACACTGTTTGTTTGCTTTCCTTTTACGTGACGGGGTACTATCCCAATGCAGGAATCCAGGATAACACTGTTTGTTTGCTTTCCTTTTACGTGACGGGGTACTATCCCAATGCAGGAATCCAGGATAACACTGTTTGTTTGCTTTCCTTTTACGTGACGGGGTACTATCCCAATGCAGGAATCCAGGATAACACTGTTTGTTTGCTTTCCTTTTACGTGACGGGGTACTATCCCAATGCAGGAATCCAGGATAACACTGTTTGTTTGCTTTCCTTTTACGTGACGGGGTACTATCCCAATGCAGGAATCCAGGATAACACTGTTTGTTTGCTTTCCTTTTACGTGACGGGGTACTATCCCAATGCAGGAATCCAGGATAACACTGTTTGTTTGCTTTCCTTTTACGTGACGGGGTACTATCCCAATGCAGGAATCCAGGATAACACTGTTTGTTTGCTTTCCTTTTACGTGACGGGTACTATCCCAATGCAGGAATCCAGGATAACACTGTTTGTTTGCTTTCCTTTTACGTGACGGGTACTATCCCAATGCAGGAATCCAGGATAACACTGTTTGTTTGCTTTCCTTTTACGTGACGGGGTACTATCCCAATGCAGGAATCCAGGATAACACTGTTTGTTTGCTTTCCTTTTACGTGACGGGTACTATCCCAATGCAGGAATCCAGGATAACACTGTTTGTTTGCTTTCCTTTTACGTGACGGGTACTATCCCAATGCAGGAATCCAGGATAACACTGTTTGTTTGCTTTCCTTTTACGTGACGGGGTACTATCCCAATGCAGGAATCCAGGATAACACTGTTTGTTTGCTTTCCTTTTACGTGACGGGGTACTATCCCAATGCAGGAATCCAGGATAACACTGTTTGTTTGCTTTCCTTTTACGTGACGGGGTACTATCCCAATGCAGGAATCCAGGATAACACTGTTTGTTTGCTTTCCTTTTACGTGACGGGGTACTATCCCAATGCAGGAATCCAGGATAACACTGTTTGTTTGCTTTCCTTTTACGTGACGGGGTACTATCCCAATGCAGGAATCCAGGATAACACTGTTTGTTTGCTTTCCTTTTACGTGACGGGGTACTATCCCAATGCAGGAATCCAGGATAACACTGTTTGTTTGCTTTCCTTTTACGTGACGGGGTACTATCCCAATGCAGGAATCCAGGATAACACTGTTTGTTTGCTTTCCTTTTACGTGACGGGGTACTATCCCAATGCAGGAATCCAGGATAACACTGTTTGTTTGCTTTCCTTTTACGTGACGGGGTACTATCCCAATGCAGGAATCCAGGATAACACTGTTTGTTTGCTTTCCTTTTACGTGACGGGGTACTATCCCAATGCAGGAATCCAGGATAACACTGTTTGTTTGCTTTCCTTTTACGTGACGGGGTACTATCCCAATGCAGGAATCCAGGATAACACTGTTTGTTTGCTTTCCTTTTACGTGACGGGGTACTATCCCAATGCAGGAATCCAGGATAACACTGTTTGTTTGCTTTCCTTTTACGTGACGGGGTACTATCCCAATGCAGGAATCCAGGATAACACTGTTTGTTTGCTTTCCTTTTACGTGACGGGGTACTATCCCAATGCAGGAATCCAGGATAACACTGTTGTTTGCTTTCCTTTTACGTGACGGGGTACTATCCCAATGCAGGAATCCAGGATAACACTGTTTGTTTGCTTTCCTTTTACGTGACGGGGTACTATCCCAATGCAGGAATCCAGGATAACACTGTTTGTTTGCTTTCCTTTTACGTGACGGGGTACTATCCCAATGCAGGAATCCAGGATAACACTGTTTGTTTGCTTTCCTTTTACGTGACGGGGTACTATCCCAATGCAGGAATCCAGGATAACACTGTTTGTTTGCTTTCCTTTTACGTGACGAGGTACTATCCCAATGCAGGAATCCAGGATAACACTGTTTGTTTGCTTTCCTTTTACGTGACGGGGTACTATCCCAATGCAGGAATCCAGGATAACACTGTTTGTTTGCTTTCCTTTTACGTGACGGGGTACTATCCCAATGCAGGAATCCAGGATAACACTGTTTGTTTGCTTTCCTTTTACGTGACGGGGTACTATCCCAATGCAGGAATCCAGGATAACACTGTTTGTTTGCTTTCCTTTTACGTGACGGGTACTATCCCAATGCAGGAATCCAGGATAACACTGTTTGTTTGCTTTCCTTTTACGTGACGGGGTACTATCCCAATGCAGGAATCCAGGATAACACTGTTTGTTTGCTTTCCTTTTACGTGACGGGGTACTATCCCAATGCAGGAATCCAGGATAACACTGTTTGTTTGCTTTCCTTTTACGTGACGGGGTACTATCCCAATGCAGGAATCCAGGATAACACTGTTTGTTTGCTTTCCTTTTACGTGACGGGGTACTATCCCAATGCAGGAATCCAGGATAACACTGTTTGTTTGCTTTCCTTTTACGTGACGGGGTACTATCCCAATGCAGGAATCCAGGATAACACTGTTTGTTTGCTTTCCTTTTACGTGACGGGGTACTATCCCAATGCAGGAATCCAGGATAACACTGTTTGTTTGCTTTCCTTTTACGTGACGGGGTACTATCCCAATGCAGGAATCCAGGATAACACTGTTTGTTTGCTTTCCTTTTACGTGACGGGGTACTATCCCAATGCAGGAATCCAGGATAACACTGTTTGTTTGCTTTCCTTTTACGTGACGGGTACTATCCCAATGCAGGAATCCAGGATAACACTGTTTGTTTGCTTTCCTTTTACGTGACGGGTACTATCCCAATGCAGGAATCCAGGATAACACTGTTTGTTTGCTTTCCTTTTACGTGACGAGGTACTATCCCAATGCAGGAATCCAGGATAACACTGTTTGTTTGCTTTCCTTTTACGTGACGGGTACTATCCCAATGCAGGAATCCAGGATACACTGTTTGTTTGCTTTCCTTTTACGTGACGGGGTACTATCCCAATGCAGGAATCCAGGATAACACTGTTTGTTTGCTTTCCTTTTACGTGACGGGGTACTATCCCAATGCAGGAATCCAGGATAACACTGTTTGTTTGCTTTCCTTTTAACGTGACGAGGGTACTATCCCAATGCAGGAATCCAGGATAACACTGTTTGTTTGCTTTCCTTTACGTGACGGGGTACGATCCCAATGCAGGAATCCAGGATAACACTGTTGTTTGCTTCCTTTTACGTGAACGGGGTACTATCCCAATGCAGGAATCCAGGATAACACTGTTTGTTTGCTTTCCTTTTACGTGACAAGGTACTATCCCAATGCAGGAATCCATCCAGGATAACACTGTTTGTTTGCTTCCTTTTACGTGACGGGGTACTATCCCAATGCAGGAATCCAGGATAACACTGTTTGTTTGCTTTCCTTTTACGTGACGGGGTACTATCCCAATGCAGGAATCCAGGATAACACTGTTTGTTTGCTTTCCTTTTACGTGACGAGGGTACTATCCCAATGCAGGAATCCAGGATAACACTGTTTGTTTGCTTTCCTTTTACGTGACGGGGTACTATCCCAATGCAGGAATCCAGGATAACACTGTTTGTTTGCTTTCCTTTTACGTGACGGGGTACTATCCCAATGCAGGAATCCAGGATAACACTGTTTGTTGCTTTCCTTTTACGTGACGGGGTACTATCCCAATGCAGGAATCCAGGATAACACTGTTTGTTTGCTTTCCTTTTACGTGACAGGGGTACTATCCCAATGCAGGAATCCAGGATAACACTGTTTGTTTGCTTTCCTTTTACGTGACGAGGTACTATCCCAATGCAGGAATCCAGGATAACACTGTTTGTTTGCTTCCTTTTACGTGACGGGGTACTATCCCAATGCAGGAATCCAGGATAACACTGTTTGTTTGCTTTCCTTTTACGTGACGGGGTACTATCCCAATGCAGGAATCCAGGATAACACTGTTTGTTTGCTTTCCTTTACGTGACGGGGTACTATCCCAATGCAGGAATCCAGGATAACACTGTTTGTTTGCTTTCCTTTTACGTGACGGGTACTATCCCAATGCAGGAATCCAGGATAACACTGTTTGTTTGCTTTCCTTTTACGTGACGGGGTACTATCCCAATGCAGGAATCCAGGATAACACTGTTTGTTTGCTTTCCTTTTACGTGACGGGGTACTATCCCAATGCAGGAATCCAGGATAACACTGTTTGTTTGCTTTCCTTTTACGTGACGAGGTACTATCCCAATGCAGGAATCCAGGATAACACTGTTTGTTTGCTTTCCTTTACGTGACGAGGTACTATCCCAATGCAGGAATCCAGGATAACACTGTTTGTTTGCTTTCCTTTTACGTGACGGGGTACTATCCCAATGCAGGAATCCAGGATAACACTGTTTGTTTGCTTTCCTTTTACGTGACGGGTACTATCCCAATGCAGGAATCCAGGATAACACTGTTTGTTTGCTTTCCTTTTACGTGACGGGGTACTATCCCAATGCAGGAATCCAGGATAACACTGTTTGTTTGCTTTCCTTTTACGTGACGGGGTACTATCCCAATGCAGGAATCCAGGATAACACTGTTTGTTTGCTTTCCTTTTACGTGACGGGGTACTATCCCAATGCAGGAATCCAGGATAACACTGTTTGTTTGCTTTCCTTTTACGTGACGGGGTACTATCCCAATGCAGGAATCCAGGATAACACTGTTTGTTTGCTTTCCTTTTACGTGACGGGGTACTATCCCAATGCAGGAATCCAGGATAACACTGTTTGTTTGCTTTCCTTTTACGTGACGAGGTACTATCCCAATGCAGGAATCCAGGATAACACTGTTTGTTTGCTTTCCTTTTACGTGACGGGGTACTATCCCAATGCAGGAATCCAGGATAACACTGTTTGTTTGCTTTCCTTTTACGTGACGGGGTACTATCCCAATGCAGGAATCCAGGATAACACTGTTTGTTTGCTTTCCTTTTACGTGACGGGGTACTATCCCAATGCAGGAATCCAGGATAACACTGTTTGTTTGCTTTCCTTTTACGTGACGGGGTACTATCCCAATGCAGGAATCCAGGATAACACTGTTTGTTTGCTTTCCTTTTACGTGACGGGGTACTATCCCAATGCAGGAATCCAGGATAACACTGTTTGTTTGCTTTCCTTTTACGTGACGGGGTACTATCCCAATGCAGGAATCCAGGATAACACTGTTTGTTTGCTTTCCTTTTACGTGACGGGGTACTATCCCAATGCAGGAATCCAGGATAACACTGTTTGTTTGCTTTCCTTTTACGTGACGGGGTACTATCCCAATGCAGGAATCCAGGATAACACTGTTTGTTTGCTTTCCTTTTACGTGACGGGGTACTATCCCAATGCAGGAATCCAGGATAACACTGTTTGTTTGCTTTCCTTTTACGTGACGGGGTACTATCCCAATGCAGGAATCCAGGATAACACTGTTTGTTTGCTTTCCTTTTACGTGACGGGGTACTATCCCAATGCAGGAATCCAGGATAACACTGTTTGTTTGCTTTCCTTTTACGTGACGGGGTACTATCCCAATGCAGGAATCCAGGATAACACTGTTTGTTTGCTTTCCTTTTACGTGACGGGGTACTATCCCAATGCAGGAATCCAGGATAACACTGTTTGTTTGCTTTCCTTTTACGTGACGGGGTACTATCCCAATGCAGGAATCCAGGATAACACTGTTTGTTTGCTTTCCTTTTACGTGACGGGGTACTATCCCAATGCAGGAATCCAGGATAACACTGTTTGTTTGCTTTCCTTTTACGTGACGGGGTACTATCCCAATGCAGGAATCCAGGATAACACTGTTTGTTTGCTTTCCTTTTACGTGACGGGGTACTATCCCAATGCAGGAATCCAGGATAACACTGTTTGTTTGCTTTCCTTTTACGTGACGGGGTACTATCCCAATGCAGGAATCCAGGATAACACTGTTTGTTTGCTTTCCTTTTACGTGACGGGGTACTATCCCAATGCAGGAATCCAGGATAACACTGTTTGTTTGCTTTCCTTTTACGTGACGGGGTACTATCCCAATGCAGGAATCCAGGATAACACTGTTTGTTTGCTTTCCTTTTACGTGACGGGGTACTATCCCAATGCAGGAATCCAGGATAACACTGTTTGTTTGCTTTCCTTTTACGTGACGGGGTACTATCCCAATGCAGGAATCCAGGATAACACTGTTTGTTTGCTTTCCTTTTACGTGACGAGGTACTATCCCAATGCAGGAATCCAGGATAACACTGTTTGTTTGCTTTCCTTTTACGTGACGGGGTACTATCCCAATGCAGGAATCCAGGATAACACTGTTTGTTTGCTTTCCTTTTACGTGACGGGGTACTATCCCAATGCAGGAATCCAGGATAACACTGTTTGTTTGCTTTCCTTTTACGTGACAGGGTACTATCCCAATGCAGGAATCCAGGATAACACTGTTTGTTTGCTTTCCTTTTACGTGACGGGGTACTATCCCAATGCAGGAATCCAGGATAACACTGTTTGTTTGCTTTCCTTTTACGTGACGGGGTACTATCCCAATGCAGGAATCCAGGATAACACTGTTTGTTTGCTTTCCTTTTACGTGACGGGGTACTATCCCAATGCAGGAATCCAGGATAACACTGTTTGTTTGCTTTCCTTTTACGTGACGGGTACTATCCCAATGCAGGAATCCAGGATAACACTGTTTGTTTGCTTTCCTTTTACGTGACGGGGTACTATCCCAATGCAGGAATCCAGGATAACACTGTTTGTTTGCTTTCCTTTTACGTGACGGGGTACTATCCCAATGCAGGAATCCAGGATAACACTGTTTGTTTGCTTTCCTTTTACGTGACGGGGTACTATCCCAATGCAGGAATCCAGGATAACACTGTTTGTTTGCTTTCCTTTTACGTGACGGGGTAACTATCCCAATGCAGGAATCCAGGATAACACTGTTTGTTTGCTTTCCTTTTACGTGACGGGTACTATCCCAATGCAGGAATCCAGGATAACACTGTTTGTTTGCTTTCCTTTTACGTGACGGGGTACTATCCCAATGCAGGAATCCAGGATAACACTGTTTGTTTGCTTTCCTTTTACGTGACGGGTACTATCCCAATGCAGGAATCCAGGATAACACTGTTTGTTTGCTTTCCTTTTACGTGACGGGGTACTATCCCAATGCAGGAATCCAGGATAACACTGTTTGTTTGCTTTCCTTTTACGTGACGGGGGTACTATCCCAATGCAGGAATCCAGGATAACACTGTTTGTTTGCTTTCCTTTTACGTGACGGGGTACTATCCCAATGCAGGAATCCAGGATAACACTGTTTGTTTGCTTTCCTTTTACGTGACGGAGGTACTATCCCAATGCAGGAATCCAGGATAACACTGTTTGTTTGCTTTCCTTTTACGTGACGAGGTACTATCCCAATGCAGGAATCCAGGATAACACTGTTTGTTTGCTTTCCTTTTACGTGACGGGGTACTATCCCAATGCAGGAATCCAGGATAACACTGTTTGTTTGCTTTCCTTTTACGTGACGGGGTACTATCCCAATGCAGGAATCCAGGATAACACTGTTTGTTTGCTTTCCTTTTACGTGACGGGGTACTATCCCAATGCAGGAATCCAGGATAACACTGTTTGTTTGCTTTCCTTTTACGTGACGGGGTACTATCCCAATGCAGGAATCCAGGATAACACTGTTTGTTTGCTTTCCTTTTACGTGACGGGGTACTATCCCAATGCAGGAATCCAGGATAACACTGTTTGTTTGCTTTCCTTTTACGTGACGGGGTACTATCCCAATGCAGGAATCCAGGATAACACTGTTTGTTTGCTTTCCTTTTACGTGACGGGGTACTATCCCAATGCAGGAATCCAGGATAACACTGTTTGTTTGCTTTCCTTTTACGTGACGAGGTACTATCCCAATGCAGGAATCCAGGATAACACTGTTTGTTTGCTTTCCTTTTACGTGACGGGGTACTATCCCAATGCAGGAATCCAGGATAACACTGTTTGTTTGCTTTCCTTTTACGTGACGGGGTACTATCCCAATGCAGGAATCCAGGATAACACTGTTTGTTTGCTTTCCTTTTACGTGACGGGGTACTATCCCAATGCAGGAATCCAGGATAACACTGTTTGTTTGCTTTCCTTTTACGTGACGGGGTACTATCCCAATGCAGGAATCCAGGATAACACTGTTTGTTTGCTTTCCTTTTACGTGACGAGGTACTATCCCAATGCAGGAATCCAGGATAACACTGTTTGTTTGCTTTCCTTTTACGTGACGGGGGTACTATCCCAATGCAGGAATCCAGGATAACACTGTTTGTTTGCTTTCCTTTTACGTGACGGGGTACTATCCCAATGCAGGAATCCAGGATAACACTGTTTGTTTGCTTTCCTTTTACGTGACGGGGTACTATCCCAATGCAGGAATCCAGGATAACACTGTTTGTTTGCTTTCCTTTTACGTGACGAGGTACTATCCCAATGCAGGAATCCAGGATAACACTGTTTGTTTGCTTTCCTTTTACGTGACGGGGTACTATCCCAATGCAGGAATCCAGGATAACACTGTTTGTTTGCTTTCCTTTACGTGACGGGGTACTATCCCAATGCAGGAATCCAGGATAACACTGTTTGTTTGCTTTCCTTTTACGTGACGGGGTTACTATCCCAATGCAGGAATCCAGGATAACACTGTTTGTTTGCTTTCCTTTTACGTGACGGGGTACTATCCCAATGCAGGAATCCAGGATAACACTGTTTGTTTGCTTTCCTTTTACGTGACGGGGTACTATCCCAATGCAGGAATCCAGGATAACACTGTTTGTTTGCTTTCCTTTTACGTGACGGGGTACTATCCCAATGCAGGAATCCAGGATAACACTGTTTGTTTGCTTTCCTTTTACGTGACGAGGTACTATCCCAATGCAGGAATCCAGGATAACACTGTTTGTTTGCTTTCCTTTTACGTGACGGGGTACTATCCCAATGCAGGAATCCAGGATAACACTGTTTGTTTGCTTTCCTTTTACGTGACGGGGTACTATCCCAATGCAGGAATCCAGGATAACACTGTTTGTTTGCTTTCCTTTTACGTGACGGGGTACTATCCCAATGCAGGAATCCAGGATAACACTGTTTGTTTGCTTTCCTTTTACGTGACGGGTACTATCCCAATGCAGGAATCCAGGATAACACTGTTTGTTTGCTTTCCTTTTACGTGACGGGGTACTATCCCAATGCAGGAATCCAGGATAACACTGTTTGTTTGCTTTCCTTTTACGTGACGGGGTACTATCCCAATGCAGGAATCCAGGATAACACTGTTTGTTTGCTTTCCTTTTACGTGACGGGGTACTATCCCAATGCAGGAATCCAGGATAACACTGTTTGTTTGCTTTCCTTTTACGTGACGGGGTACTATCCCAATGCAGGAATCCAGGATAACACTGTTTGTTTGCTTTCCTTTTACGTGACGGGGTACTATCCCAATGCAGGAATCCAGGATAACACTGTTTGTTTGCTTTCCTTTTACGTGACGGGGTACTATCCCAATGCAGGAATCCAGGATAACACTGTTTGTTTGCTTTCCTTTTACGTGACGGGGTACTATCCCAATGCAGGAATCCAGGATAACACTGTTTGTTTGCTTTCCTTTTACGTGACGGGGTACTATCCCAATGCAGGAATCCAGGATAACACTGTTTGTTTGCTTTCCTTTTACGTGACGGGGTACTATCCCAATGCAGGAATCCAGGATAACACTGTTTGTTTGCTTTCCTTTTACGTGACGGGGTACTATCCCAATGCAGGAATCCAGGATAACACTGTTTGTTTGCTTTCCTTTTACGTGACGGGGTACTATCCCAATGCAGGAATCCAGGATAACACTGTTTGTTTGCTTTCCTTTTACGTGACGGGGTACTATCCCAATGCAGGAATCCAGGATAACACTGTTTGTTTGCTTTCCTTTTACGTGACGGGGTACTATCCCAATGCAGGAATCCAGGATAACACTGTTTGTTTGCTTTCCTTTTACGTGACGGGGTACTATCCCAATGCAGGAATCCAGGATAACACTGTTTGTTTGCTTTCCTTTTACGTGACGGGGTACTATCCCAATGCAGGAATCCAGGATAACACTGTTTGTTTGCTTTCCTTTTACGTGACGGGGTACTATCCCAATGCAGGAATCCAGGATAACACTGTTTGTTTGCTTTCCTTTTACGTGACGGGTACTATCCCAATGCAGGAATCCAGGATAACACTGTTTGTTTGCTTTCCTTTTACGTGACGGGGTACTATCCCAATGCAGGAATCCAGGATAACACTGTTTGTTTGCTTTCCTTTTACGTGACGGGGTACTATCCCAATGCAGGAATCCAGGATAACACTGTTTGTTTGCTTTCCTTTTACGTGACGGGGTACTATCCCAATGCAGGAATCCAGGATAACACTGTTTGTTTGCTTTCCTTTTACGTGACGGGGTACTATCCCAATGCAGGAATCCAGGATAACACTGTTTGTTTGCTTTCCTTTACGTGACGGGGTACTATCCCAATGCAGGAATCCAGGATAACACTGTTTGTTTGCTTTCCTTTTACGTGACGGGGTACTATCCCAATGCAGGAATCCAGGATAACACTGTTTGTTTGCTTTCCTTTTACGTGACGGGGTACTATCCCAATGCAGGAATCCAGGATAACACTGTTTGTTTGCTTTCCTTTTACGTGACGGGGTACTATCCCAATGCAGGAATCCAGGATAACACTGTTTGTTTGCTTTCCTTTTACGTGACGGGGTACTATCCCAATGCAGGAATCCAGGATAACACTGTTTGTTTGCTTTCCTTTTACGTGACGAGGGTACTATCCCAATGCAGGAATCCAGGATAACACTGTTTGTTTGCTTTCCTTTTACGTGACGGGGTACTATCCCAATGCAGGAATCCAGGATAACACTGTTTGTTTGCTTTCCTTTTACGTGACGGGGTACTATCCCAATGCAGGAATCCAGGATAACACTGTTTGTTTGCTTTCCTTTTACGTGACGGGGTACTATCCCAATGCAGGAATCCAGGATAACACTGTTTGTTTGCTTTCCTTTTACGTGACGGGGTACTATCCCAATGCAGGAATCCAGGATAACACTGTTTGTTTGCTTTCCTTTTACGTGACGGGGTACTATCCCAATGCAGGAATCCAGGATAACACTGTTTGTTTGCTTTCCTTTTACGTGACGGGGTACTATCCCAATGCAGGAATCCAGGATAACACTGTTTGTTTGCTTTCCTTTTACGTGACGGGGTACTATCCCAATGCAGGAATCCAGGATAACACTGTTTGTTTGCTTTCCTTTTACGTGACGGGGTACTATCCCAATGCAGGAATCCAGGATAACACTGTTTGTTTGCTTTCCTTTTACGTGACGGGGTACTATCCCAATGCAGGAATCCAGGATAACACTGTTTGTTTGCTTTCCTTTTACGTGACGGGTACTATCCCAATGCAGGAATCCAGGATAACACTGTTTGTTTGCTTTCCTTTTACGTGACGGGTACTATCCCAATGCAGGAATCCAGGATAACACTGTTTGTTTGCTTTCCTTTTACGTGACGGGTACTATCCCAATGCAGGAATCCAGGATAACACTGTTTGTTTGCTTTCCTTTTACGTGACGGGGTACTATCCCAATGCAGGAATCCAGGATAACACTGTTTGTTTGCTTTCCTTTTACGTGACGGGTACTATCCCAATGCAGGAATCCAGGATAACACTGTTTGTTTGCTTTCCTTTTACGTGACGAGGTACTATCCCAATGCAGGAATCCAGGATAACACTGTTTGTTTGCTTTCCTTTTACGTGACGGGGTACTATCCCAATGCAGGAATCCAGGATAACACTGTTTGTTTGCTTTCCTTTTACGTGACGGGGTACTATCCCAATGCAGGAATCCAGGATAACACTGTTTGTTTGCTTTCCTTTTACGTGACGGGGTACTATCCAATGCAGGAATCCAGGATAACACTGTTTGTTTGCTTTCCTTTTACGTGACGAGGTACTATCCCAATGCAGGAATCCAGGATAACACTGTTTGTTTGCTTTCCTTTTACGTGACGGGTACTATCCCAATGCAGGAATCCAGGATAACACTGTTTGTTTGCTTTCCTTTTACGTGACGGGGTACTATCCCAATGCAGGAATCCAGGATAACACTGTTTGTTTGCTTTCCTTTTACGTGACGAGGTACTATCCCAATGCAGGAATCCAGGATAACACTGTTTGTTTGCTTTCCTTTTACGTGACGGGGTACTATCCCAATGCAGGAATCCAGGATAACACTGTTTGTTTGCTTTCCTTTTACGTGACGGGGTACTATCCCAATGCAGGAATCCAGGATAACACTGTTTGTTTGCTTTCCTTTTACGTGACGGGGTACTATCCCAATGCAGGAATCCAGGATAACACTGTTTGTTTGCTTTCCTTTTACGTGACGGGGTACTATCCCAATGCAGGAATCCAGGATAACACTGTTTGTTTGCTTTCCTTTTACGTGACGGGGTACTATCCCAATGCAGGAATCCAGGATAACACTGTTTGTTTGCTTTCCTTTTACGTGACGGGGTACTATCCCAATGCAGGAATCCAGGATAACACTGTTTGTTTGCTTTCCTTTTACGTGACGGGGTACTATCCCAATGCAGGAATCCAGGATAACACTGTTTGTTTGCTTTCCTTTTACGTGACGGGGTACTATCCCAATGCAGGAATCCAGGATAACACTGTTTGTTTGCTTTCCTTTACGTGACGGGGTACTATCCCAATGCAGGAATCCAGGATAACACTGTTTGTTTGCTTTCCTTTTACGTGACGGGGTACTATCCCAATGCAGGAATCCAGGATAACACTGTTTGTTTGCTTTCCTTTTACGTGACGGGGTACTATCCCAATGCAGGAATCCAGGATAACACTGTTTGTTTGCTTTCCTTTTACGTGACGGGGTACTATCCCAATGCAGGAATCCAGGATAACACTGTTTGTTTGCTTTCCTTTTACGTGACGGGGTACTATCCCAATGCAGGAATCCAGGATAACACTGTTTGTTTGCTTTCCTTTTACGTGACGGGGTACTATCCCAATGCAGGAATCCAGGATAACACTGTTTGTTTGCTTTCCTTTTACGTGACGGGGTACTATCCCAATGCAGGAATCCAGGATAACACTGTTTGTTTGCTTTCCTTTTACGTGACGGGGTACTATCCCAATGCAGGAATCCAGGATAACACTGTTTGTTTGCTTTCCTTTTACGTGACGGGGTACTATCCCAATGCAGGAATCCAGGATAACACTGTTTGTTTGCTTTCCTTTTACGTGACAGGGTACTATCCCAATGCAGGAATCCAGGATAACACTGTTTGTTTGCTTTCCTTTTACGTGACGGGTACTATCCCAATGCAGGAATCCAGGATAACACTGTTTGTTTGCTTTCCTTTTACGTGACGGGGTACTATCCCAATGCAGGAATCCAGGATAACACTGTTTGTTTGCTTTCCTTTTACGTGACGGGGTACTATCCCAATGCAGGAATCCAGGATAACACTGTTTGTTTGCTTTCCTTTTACGTGACGGGGTACTATCCCAATGCAGGAATCCAGGATAACACTGTTTGTTTGCTTTCCTTTTACGTGACGGGGTACTATCCCAATGCAGGAATCCAGGATAACACTGTTTGTTTGCTTTCCTTTTACGTGACGGGGTACTATCCCAATGCAGGAATCCAGGATAACACTGTTTGTTTGCTTTCCTTTTACGTGACGGGGTACTATCCCAATGCAGGAATCCAGGATAACACTGTTTGTTTGCTTTCCTTTTACGTGACGGGGTACTATCCCAATGCAGGAATCCAGGATAACACTGTTTGTTTGCTTTCCTTTTACGTGACGGGGTACTATCCCAATGCAGGAATCCAGGATAACACTGTTTGTTTGCTTTCCTTTTACGTGACGGGGTACTATCCCAATGCAGGAATCCAGGATAACACTGTTTGTTTGCTTTCCTTTTACGTGACGGGGTACTATCCCAATGCAGGAATCCAGGATAACACTGTTTGTTTGCTTTCCTTTTACGTGACGGGGTACTATCCCAATGCAGGAATCCAGGATAACACTGTTTGTTTGCTTTCCTTTTACGTGACGGGGTACTATCCCAATGCAGGAATCCAGGATAACACTGTTTGTTTGCTTTCCTTTTACGTGACGGGGTACTATCCCAATGCAGGAATCCAGGATAACACTGTTTGTTTGCTTTCCTTTTACGTGACGGGGTACTATCCCAATGCAGGAATCCAGGATAACACTGTTTGTTTGCTTTCCTTTTACGTGACGGGGTACTATCCCAATGCAGGAATCCAGGATAACACTGTTTGTTTGCTTTCCTTTTACGTGACGGGTACTATCCCAATGCAGGAATCCAGGATAACACTGTTTGTTTGCTTTCCTTTTACGTGACGGGGTACTATCCCAATGCAGGAATCCAGGATAACACTGTTTGTTTGCTTTCCTTTTACGTGACGGGTACTATCCCAATGCAGGAATCCAGGATAACACTGTTTGTTTGCTTTCCTTTTACGTGACGGGGTACTATCCCAATGCAGGAATCCAGGATAACACTGTTTGTTTGCTTTCCTTTTACGTGACGGGTACTATCCCAATGCAGGAATCCAGGATAACACTGTTTGTTTGCTTTCCTTTTACGTGACGGGGTACTATCCCAATGCAGGAATCCAGGATAACACTGTTTGTTTGCTTTCCTTTTACGTGACGGGGTACTATCCCAATGCAGGAATCCAGGATAACACTGTTTGTTTGCTTTCCTTTTACGTGACGGGTACTATCCCAATGCAGGAATCCAGGATAACACTGTTTGTTTGCTTTCCTTTTACGTGACGGGGTACTATCCCAATGCAGGAATCCAGGATAACACTGTTTGTTTGCTTTCCTTTTACGTGACGGGGTACTATCCCAATGCAGGAATCCAGGATAACACTGTTTGTTTGCTTTCCTTTTACGTGACGGGGTACTATCCCAATGCAGGAATCCAGGATAACACTGTTTGTTTGCTTTCCTTTTACGTGACGGGGTACTATCCCAATGCAGGAATCCAGGATAACACTGTTTGTTTGCTTTCCTTTTACGTGACGGGGTACTATCCCAATGCAGGAATCCAGGATAACACTGTTTGTTTGCTTTCCTTTTACGTGACGGGGTACTATCCCAATGCAGGAATCCAGGATAACACTGTTTGTTTGCTTTCCTTTTACGTGACGGGGTACTATCCCAATGCAGGAATCCAGGATAACACTGTTTGTTTGCTTTCCTTTTACGTGACGGGGTACTATCCCAATGCAGGAATCCAGGATAACACTGTTTGTTTGCTTTCCTTTTACGTGACGAGGTACTATCCCAATGCAGGAATCCAGGATAACACTGTTTGTTTGCTTTCCTTTTACGTGACGGGGTACTATCCCAATGCAGGAATCCAGGATAACACTGTTTGTTTGCTTTCCTTTTACGTGACGGGGTACTATCCCAATGCAGGAATCCAGGATAACACTGTTTGTTTGCTTTCCTTTTACGTGACGGGGTACTATCCCAATGCAGGAATCCAGGATAACACTGTTTGTTTGCTTTCCTTTTACGTGACGGGGTACTATCCCAATGCAGGAATCCAGGATAACACTGTTTGTTTGCTTTCCTTTTACGTGACGGGGTACTATCCCAATGCAGGAATCCAGGATAACACTGTTTGTTTGCTTTCCTTTTACGTGACGGGGTACTATCCCAATGCAGGAATCCAGGATAACACTGTTTGTTTGCTTTCCTTTTACGTGACGGGGTACTATCCCAATGCAGGAATCCAGGATAACACTGTTTGTTTGCTTTCCTTTTACGTGACGGGGTACTATCCCAATGCAGGAATCCAGGATAACACTGTTTGTTTGCTTTCCTTTTACGTGACGGGGTACTATCCCAATGCAGGAATCCAGGATAACACTGTTTGTTTGCTTTCCTTTTACGTGACGGGGTACTATCCCAATGCAGGAATCCAGGATAACACTGTTTGTTTGCTTTCCTTTTACGTGACGGGGTACTATCCCAATGCAGGAATCCAGGATAACACTGTTTGTTTGCTTTCCTTTTACGTGACGGGGTACTATCCCAATGCAGGAATCCAGGATAACACTGTTTGTTTGCTTTCCTTTTACGTGACGGGTACTATCCCAATGCAGGAATCCAGGATAACACTGTTTGTTTGCTTTCCTTTTACGTGACGGGGTACTATCCCAATGCAGGAATCCAGGATAACACTGTTTGTTTGCTTTCCTTTTACGTGACGGGGTACTATCCCAATGCAGGAATCCAGGATAACACTGTTTGTTTGCTTTCCTTTTACGTGACGGGGTACTATCCCAATGCAGGAATCCAGGATAACACTGTTTGTTTGCTTTCCTTTTACGTGACGGGGTACTATCCCAATGCAGGAATCCAGGATAACACTGTTTGTTTGCTTTCCTTTTACGTGACGGGGTACTATCCCAATGCAGGAATCCAGGATAACACTGTTTGTTTGCTTTCCTTTTACGTGACGGGGTACTATCCCAATGCAGGAATCCAGGATAACACTGTTTGTTTGCTTTCCTTTTACGTGACGGGGTACTATCCCAATGCAGGAATCCAGGATAACACTGTTTGTTTGCTTTCCTTTTACGTGACGGAGGTACTATCCCAATGCAGGAATCCAGGATAACACTGTTTGTTTGCTTTCCTTTTACGTGACGGGGTACTATCCCAATGCAGGAATCCAGGATAACACTGTTTGTTTGCTTTCCTTTTACGTGACGGGGTACTATCCCAATGCAGGAATCCAGGATAACACTGTTTGTTTGCTTTCCTTTTACGTGACGGGGTACTATCCCAATGCAGGAATCCAGGATAACACTGTTTGTTTGCTTTCCTTTTACGTGACGGGGTACTATCCCAATGCAGGAATCCAGGATAACACTGTTTGTTTGCTTTCCTTTTACGTGACGGGGTACTATCCCAATGCAGGAATCCAGGATAACACTGTTTGTTTGCTTTCCTTTTACGTGACGGGTACTATCCCAATGCAGGAATCCAGGATAACACTGTTTGTTTGCTTTCCTTTTACGTGACGGGGTACTATCCCAATGCAGGAATCCAGGATAACACTGTTTGTTTGCTTTCCTTTTACGTGACGGGGTACTATCCCAATGCAGGAATCCAGGATAACACTGTTTGTTTGCTTTCCTTTTACGTGACGGGGTACTATCCCAATGCAGGAATCCAGGATAACACTGTTTGTTTGCTTTCCTTTTACGTGACGGGGTACTATCCCAATGCAGGAATCCAGGATAACACTGTTTGTTTGCTTTCCTTTTACGTGACGGGGTACTATCCCAATGCAGGAATCCAGGATAACACTGTTTGTTTGCTTTCCTTTTACGTGACGGGGTACTATCCCAATGCAGGAATCCAGGATAACACTGTTTGTTTGCTTTCCTTTTACGTGACGGGTACTATCCCAATGCAGGAATCCAGGATAACACTGTTTGTTTGCTTTCCTTTTACGTGACGGGGTACTATCCCAATGCAGGAATCCAGGATAACACTGTTTGTTTGCTTTCCTTTTACGTGACGGGGTACTATCCCAATGCAGGAATCCAGGATAACACTGTTTGTTTGCTTTCCTTTTACGTGACGGGGTACTATCCCAATGCAGGAATCCAGGATAACACTGTTTGTTTGCTTTCCTTTTACGTGACGGGGTACTATCCCAATGCAGGAATCCAGGATAAC
Source organism: Oncorhynchus kisutch (assembly GCF_002021735.2). Lineage (NCBI taxonomy): Eukaryota > Metazoa > Chordata > Actinopteri > Salmoniformes > Salmonidae > Oncorhynchus > Oncorhynchus kisutch. Next base: position 34,320 of record NW_022263303.1, read on the forward strand.
ACTGTTTGTTTGCTTTCCTTTTACGTGACGGGGTACTATCCCAATGCAGGAATCCAGGATAACACTGTTTGTTTGCTTTCCTTTTACGTGACGGGGTACTATCCCAATGCAGGAATCCAGGATAACACTGTTTGTTTGCTTTCCTTTTACGTGACGGGGTACTATCCCAATGCAGGAATCCAGGATAACACTGTTTGTTTGCTTTCCTTTTACGTGACGGGGTACTATCCCAATGCAGGAATCCAGGATAACACTGTTTGTTTGCTTTCCTTTTACGTGACGGGGTACTATCCCAATGCAGGAATCCAGGATAACACTGTTTGTTTGCTTTCCTTTTACGTGACGGGGTACTATCCCAATGCAGGAATCCAGGATAACACTGTTTGTTTGCTTTCCTTTTACGTGACGGGGTACTATCCCAATGCAGGAATCCAGGATAACACTGTTTGTTTGCTTTCCTTTACGTGACGGGGTACTATCCCAATGCAGGAATCCAGGATAACACTGTTTGTTTGCTTTCCTTTTACGTGACGGGGTACTATCCCAATGCAGGAATCCAGGATAACACTGTTTGTTTGCTTTCCTTTTACGTGACGGGGTACTATCCCAATGCAGGAATCCAGGATAACACTGTTTGTTTGCTTTCCTTTTACGTGACGGGGTACTATCCCAATGCAGGAATCCAGGATAACACTGTTTGTTTGCTTTCCTTTTACGTGACGGGGTACTATCCCAATGCAGGAATCCAGGATAACACTGTTTGTTTGCTTTCCTTTTACGTGACGGGGTACTATCCCAATGCAGGAATCCAGGATAACACTGTTTGTTTGCTTTCCTTTTACGTGACGGGGTACTATCCCAATGCAGGAATCCAGGATAACACTGTTTGTTTGCTTTCCTTTTACGTGACGGGGTACTATCCCAATGCAGGAATCCAGGATAACACTGTTTGTTTGCTTTCCTTTTACGTGACGGGGTACTATCCCAATGCAGGAATCCAGGATAACACTGTTTGTTTGCTTTCCTTTTACGTGACGGGGTACTATCCCAATGCAGGAATCCAGGATAACACTGTTTGTTTGCTTTCCTTTTACGTGACGGGTACTATCCCAATGCAGGAATCCAGGATAACACTGTTTGTTTGCTTTCCTTTTACGTGACGGGGTACTATCCCAATGCAGGAATCCAGGATAACACTGTTTGTTTGCTTTCCTTTTACGTGACGGGGTACTATCCCAATGCAGGAATCCAGGATAACACTGTTTGTTTGCTTTCCTTTTACGTGACGGGGTACTATCCCAATGCAGGAATCCAGGATAACACTGTTTGTTTGCTTTCCTTTTACGTGACGGGGTACTATCCCAATGCAGGAATCCAGGATAACACTGTTTGTTTGCTTTCCTTTTACGTGACGGGGTACTATCCCAATGCAGGAATCCAGGATAACACTGTTTGTTTGCTTTCCTTTTACGTGACGGGGTACTATCCCAATGCAGGAATCCAGGATAACACTGTTTGTTTGCTTTCCTTTTACGTGACGGGGTACTATCCCAATGCAGGAATCCAGGATAACACTGTTTGTTTGCTTTCCTTTTACGTGACGGGGTACTATCCCAATGCAGGAATCCAGGATAACACTGTTTGTTTGCTTTCCTTTTACGTGACGGGGTACTATCCCAATGCAGGAATCCAGGATAACACTGTTTGTTTGCTTTCCTTTTACGTGACGGGGTACTATCCCAATGCAGGAATCCAGGATAACACTGTTTGTTTGCTTTCCTTTTACGTGACGGGGTACTATCCCAATGCAGGAATCCAGGATAACACTGTTTGTTTGCTTTCCTTTTACGTGACGGGGTACTATCCCAATGCAGGAATCCAGGATAACACTGTTTGTTTGCTTTCCTTTTACGTGACGGGGTACTATCCCAATGCAGGAATCCAGGATAACACTGTTTGTTTGCTTTCCTTTTACGTGACGGGGTACTATCCCAATGCAGGAATCCAGGATAACACTGTTTGTTTGCTTTCCTTTTACGTGACGGGGTACTATCCCAATGCAGGAATCCAGGATAACACTGTTTGTTTGCTTTCCTTTTACGTGACGGGGTACTATCCCAATGCAGGAATCCAGGATAACACTGTTTGTTTGCTTTCCTTTTACGTGACGGGGTACTATCCCAATGCAGGAATCCAGGATAACACTGTTTGTTTGCTTTCCTTTTACGTGACGAGGTACTATCCCAATGCAGGAATCCAGGATAACACTGTTTGTTTGCTTTCCTTTTACGTGACGGGGTACTATCCCAATGCAGGAATCCAGGATAACACTGTTTGTTTGCTTTCCTTTTACGTGACGGGGTACTATCCCAATGCAGGAATCCAGGATAACACTGTTTGTTTGCTTTCCTTTTACGTGACGGGTACTATCCCAATGCAGGAATCCAGGATAACACTGTTTGTTTGCTTTCCTTTTACGTGACGGGGTACTATCCCAATGCAGGAATCCAGGATAACACTGTTTGTTTGCTTTCCTTTTACGTGACGGGGTACTATCCCAATGCAGGAATCCAGGATAACACTGTTTGTTTGCTTTCCTTTTACGTGACGGGGTACTATCCCAATGCAGGAATCCAGGATAACACTGTTTGTTTGCTTTCCTTTTACGTGACGGGGTACTATCCCAATGCAGGAATCCAGGATAACACTGTTTGTTTGCTTTCCTTTTACGTGACGGGGTACTATCCCAATGCAGGAATCCAGGATAACACTGTTTGTTTGCTTTCCTTTTACGTGACGGGGTACTATCCCAATGCAGGAATCCAGGATAACACTGTTTGTTTGCTTTCCTTTTACGTGACGGGGTACTATCCCAATGCAGGAATCCAGGATAACACTGTTTGTTTGCTTTCCTTTTACGTGACGGGTACTATCCCAATGCAGGAATCCAGGATAACACTGTTTGTTTGCTTTCCTTTTACGTGACGGGGTACTATCCCAATGCAGGAATCCAGGATAACACTGTTTGTTTGCTTTCCTTTTACGTGACGGGGTACTATCCCAATGCAGGAATCCAGGATAACACTGTTTGTTTGCTTTCCTTTTACGTGACGGGTACTATCCCAATGCAGGAATCCAGGATAACACTGTTTGTTTGCTTTCCTTTTACGTGACGGGGTACTATCCCAATGCAGGAATCCAGGATAACACTGTTTGTTTGCTTTCCTTTTACGTGACGGGTACTATCCCAATGCAGGAATCCAGGATAACACTGTTTGTTTGCTTTCCTTTTACGTGACGGGTACTATCCCAATGCAGGAATCCAGGATAACACTGTTTGTTTGCTTTCCTTTTACGTGACGGGTACTATCCCAATGCAGGAATCCAGGATAACACTGTTTGTTTGCTTTCCTTTTACGTGACGGGGTACTATCCCAATGCAGGAATCCAGGATAACACTGTTTGTTTGCTTTCCTTTTACGTGACGGGGTACTATCCCAATGCAGGAATCCAGGATAACACTGTTTGTTTGCTTTCCTTTTACGTGACGGGGTACTATCCCAATGCAGGAATCCAGGATAACACTGTTTGTTTGCTTTCCTTTTACGTGACGGGGTACTATCCCAATGCAGGAATCCAGGATAACACTGTTTGTTTGCTTTCCTTTTACGTGACGGGGTACTATCCCAATGCAGGAATCCAGGATAACACTGTTTGTTTGCTTTCCTTTTACGTGACGGGGTACTATCCCAATGCAGGAATCCAGGATAACACTGTTTGTTTGCTTTCCTTTTACGTGACGGGTACTATCCCAATGCAGGAATCCAGGATAACACTGTTTGTTTGCTTTCCTTTTACGTGACGGGGTACTATCCCAATGCAGGAATCCAGGATAACACTGTTTGTTTGCTTTCCTTTTACGTGACGGGTACTATCCCAATGCAGGAATCCAGGATAACACTGTTTGTTTGCTTTCCTTTTACGTGACGGGGTACTATCCCAATGCAGGAATCCAGGATAACACTGTTTGTTTGCTTTCCTTTTACGTGACGGGGTACTATCCCAATGCAGGAATCCAGGATAACACTGTTTGTTTGCTTTCCTTTTACGTGACGGGGTACTATCCCAATGCAGGAATCCAGGATAACACTGTTTGTTTGCTTTCCTTTTACGTGACGGGGTACTATCCCAATGCAGGAATCCAGGATAACACTGTTTGTTTGCTTTCCTTTTACGTGACGGGGTACTATCCCAATGCAGGAATCCAGGATAACACTGTTTGTTTGCTTTCCTTTTACGTGACGGGGTACTATCCCAATGCAGGAATCCAGGATAACACTGTTTGTTTGCTTTCCTTTTACGTGACGAGGTACTATCCCAATGCAGGAATCCAGGATAACACTGTTTGTTTGCTTTCCTTTTACGTGACGGGGTACTATCCCAATGCAGGAATCCAGGATAACACTGTTTGTTTGCTTTCCTTTTACGTGACGGGGTACTATCCCAATGCAGGAATCCAGGATAACACTGTTTGTTTGCTTTCCTTTTACGTGACGGGGTACTATCCCAATGCAGGAATCCAGGATAACACTGTTTGTTTGCTTTCCTTTTACGTGACGGGGTACTATCCCAATGCAGGAATCCAGGATAACACTGTTTGTTTGCTTTCCTTTTACGTGACGGGGTACTATCCCAATGCAGGAATCCAGGATAACACTGTTTGTTTGCTTTCCTTTTACGTGACGGGGTACTATCCCAATGCAGGAATCCAGGATAACACTGTTTGTTTGCTTTCCTTTTACGTGACGGGTACTATCCCAATGCAGGAATCCAGGATAACACTGTTTGTTTGCTTTCCTTTTACGTGACGGGGTACTATCCCAATGCAGGAATCCAGGATAACACTGTTTGTTTGCTTTCCTTTTACGTGACGGGGTACTATCCCAATGCAGGAATCCAGGATAACACTGTTTGTTTGCTTTCCTTTTACGTGACGGGGTACTATCCCAATGCAGGAATCCAGGATAACACTGTTTGTTTGCTTTCCTTTTACGTGACGGGGTACTATCCCAATGCAGGAATCCAGGATAACACTGTTTGTTTGCTTTCCTTTTACGTGACGGGGTACTATCCCAATGCAGGAATCCAGGATAACACTGTTTGTTTGCTTTCCTTTTACGTGACGGGGTACTATCCCAATGCAGGAATCCAGGATAACACTGTTTGTTTGCTTTCCTTTTACGTGACGGGGTACTATCCCAATGCAGGAATCCAGGATAACACTGTTTGTTTGCTTTCCTTTTACGTGACGGGGTACTATCCCAATGCAGGAATCCAGGATAACACTGTTTGTTTGCTTTCCTTTTACGTGACGGGGTACTATCCCAATGCAGGAATCCAGGATAACACTGTTTGTTTGCTTTCCTTTTACGTGACGGGGTACTATCCCAATGCAGGAATCCAGGATAACACTGTTTGTTTGCTTTCCTTTTACGTGACGGGGTACTATCCCAATGCAGGAATCCAGGATAACACTGTTTGTTTGCTTTCCTTTTACGTGACGGGGTACTATCCCAATGCAGGAATCCAGGATAACACTGTTTGTTTGCTTTCCTTTTACGTGACGGGGTACTATCCCAATGCAGGAATCCAGGATAACACTGTTTGTTTGCTTTCCTTTTACGTGACGGGGTACTATCCCAATGCAGGAATCCAGGATAACACTGTTTGTTTGCTTTCCTTTTACGTGACGGGGTACTATCCCAATGCAGGAATCCAGGATAACACTGTTTGTTTGCTTTCCTTTTACGTGACGGGGTACTATCCCAATGCAGGAATCCAGGATAACACTGTTTGTTTGCTTTCCTTTTACGTGACGGGGTACTATCCCAATGCAGGAATCCAGGATAACACTGTTTGTTTGCTTTCCTTTTACGTGACGGGGTACTATCCCAATGCAGGAATCCAGGATAACACTGTTTGTTTGCTTTCCTTTTACGTGACGGGTACTATCCCAATGCAGGAATCCAGGATAACACTGTTTGTTTGCTTTCCTTTTACGTGACGAGGTACTATCCCAATGCAGGAATCCAGGATAACACTGTTTGTTTGCTTTCCTTTTACGTGACGGGGTACTATCCCAATGCAGGAATCCAGGATAACACTGTTTGTTTGCTTTCCTTTTACGTGACGGGGTACTATCCCAATGCAGGAATCCAGGATAACACTGTTTGTTTGCTTTCCTTTTACGTGACGGGGTACTATCCCAATGCAGGAATCCAGGATAACACTGTTTGTTTGCTTTCCTTTTACGTGACGGGGTACTATCCCAATGCAGGAATCCAGGATAACACTGTTTGTTTGCTTTCCTTTTACGTGACGGGGTACTATCCCAATGCAGGAATCCAGGATAACACTGTTTGTTTGCTTTCCTTTTACGTGACGGGGTACTATCCCAATGCAGGAATCCAGGATAACACTGTTTGTTTGCTTTCCTTTTACGTGACGGGGTACTATCCCAATGCAGGAATCCAGGATAACACTGTTTGTTTGCTTTCCTTTTACGTGACGGGGTACTATCCCAATGCAGGAATCCAGGATAACACTGTTTGTTTGCTTTCCTTTTACGTGACGGGGTACTATCCCAATGCAGGAATCCAGGATAACACTGTTTGTTTGCTTTCCTTTTACGTGACGGGGTACTATCCCAATGCAGGAATCCAGGATAACACTGTTTGTTTGCTTTCCTTTTACGTGACGGGGTACTATCCCAATGCAGGAATCCAGGATAACACTGTTTGTTTGCTTTCCTTTTACGTGACGGGGTACTATCCCAATGCAGGAATCCAGGATAACACTGTTTGTTTGCTTTCCTTTTACGTGACGGGGTACTATCCCAATGCAGGAATCCAGGATAACACTGTTTGTTTGCTTTCCTTTTACGTGACGGGGTACTATCCCAATGCAGGAATCCAGGATAACACTGTTTGTTTGCTTTCCTTTTACGTGACGGGGTACTATCCCAATGCAGGAATCCAGGATAACACTGTTTGTTTGCTTTCCTTTTACGTGACGGGGTACTATCCCAATGCAGGAATCCAGGATAACACTGTTTGTTTGCTTTCCTTTTACGTGACGGGGTACTATCCCAATGCAGGAATCCAGGATAACACTGTTTGTTTGCTTTCCTTTTACGTGACGGGGTACTATCCCAATGCAGGAATCCAGGATAACACTGTTTGTTTGCTTTCCTTTTACGTGACGGGGTACTATCCCAATGCAGGAATCCAGGATAACACTGTTTGTTTGCTTTCCTTTTACGTGACGGGGTACTATCCCAATGCAGGAATCCAGGATAACACTGTTTGTTTGCTTTCCTTTTACGTGACGGGGGTACTATCCCAATGCAGGAATCCAGGATAACACTGTTTGTTTGCTTTCCTTTTACGTGACGGGGTACTATCCCAATGCAGGAATCCAGGATAACACTGTTTGTTTGCTTTCCTTTTACGTGACGGGGTACTATCCCAATGCAGGAATCCAGGATAACACTGTTTGTTTGCTTTCCTTTTACGTGACGGGGTACTATCCCAATGCAGGAATCCAGGATAACACTGTTTGTTTGCTTTCCTTTTACGTGACGGGGTACTATCCCAATGCAGGAATCCAGGATAACACTGTTTGTTTGCTTTCCTTTTACGTGACGGGGTACTATCCCAATGCAGGAATCCAGGATAACACTGTTTGTTTGCTTTCCTTTTACGTGACGGGGTACTATCCCAATGCAGGAATCCAGGATAACACTGTTTGTTTGCTTTCCTTTTACGTGACGGGGTACTATCCCAATGCAGGAATCCAGGATAACACTGTTTGTTTGCTTTCCTTTTACGTGACGGGGTACTATCCCAATGCAGGAATCCAGGATAACACTGTTTGTTTGCTTTCCTTTTACGTGACGGGGTACTATCCCAATGCAGGAATCCAGGATAACACTGTTTGTTTGCTTTCCTTTTACGTGACGGGGTACTATCCCAATGCAGGAATCCAGGATAACACTGTTTGTTTGCTTTCCTTTTACGTGACGGGGTACTATCCCAATGCAGGAATCCAGGATAACACTGTTTGTTTGCTTTCCTTTTACGTGACGGGGTACTATCCCAATGCAGGAATCCAGGATAACACTGTTTGTTTGCTTTCCTTTTACGTGACGGGGTACTATCCCAATGCAGGAATCCAGGATAACACTGTTTGTTTGCTTTCCTTTTACGTGACGGGGTACTATCCCAATGCAGGAATCCAGGATAACACTGTTTGTTTGCTTTCCTTTTACGTGACGGGGTACTATCCCAATGCAGGAATCCAGGATAACACTGTTTGTTTGCTTTCCTTTTACGTGACGGGGTACTATCCCAATGCAGGAATCCAGGATAACACTGTTTGTTTGCTTTCCTTTTACGTGACGGGGTACTATCCCAATGCAGGAATCCAGGATAACACTGTTTGTTTGCTTTCCTTTTACGTGACGGGGTACTATCCCAATGCAGGAATCCAGGATAACACTGTTTGTTTGCTTTCCTTTTACGTGACGGGGTACTATCCCAATGCAGGAATCCAGGATAACACTGTTTGTTTGCTTTCCTTTTACGTGACGGGGGTACTATCCCAATGCAGGAATCCAGGATAACACTGTTTGTTTGCTTTCCTTTTACGTGACGGGGTACTATCCCAATGCAGGAATCCAGGATAACACTGTTTGTTTGCTTTCCTTTTACGTGACGGGGTACTATCCCAATGCAGGAATCCAGGATAACACTGTTTGTTTGCTTTCCTTTTACGTGACGGGGTACTATCCCAATGCAGGAATCCAGGATAACACTGTTTGTTTGCTTTCCTTTTACGTGACGGGGTACTATCCCAATGCAGGAATCCAGGATAACACTGTTTGTTTGCTTTCCTTTTACGTGACGGGGTACTATCCCAATGCAGGAATCCAGGATAACACTGTTTGTTTGCTTTCCTTTTACGTGACGGGGTACTATCCCAATGCAGGAATCCAGGATAACACTGTTTGTTTGCTTTCCTTTTACGTGACGGGGTACTATCCCAATGCAGGAATCCAGGATAACACTGTTTGTTTGCTTTCCTTTTACGTGACGGGGTACTATCCCAATGCAGGAATCCAGGATAACACTGTTTGTTTGCTTTCCTTTTACGTGACGGGGTACTATCCCAATGCAGGAATCCAGGATAACACTGTTTGTTTGCTTTCCTTTTACGTGACGGGGGTACTATCCCAATGCAGGAATCCAGGATAACACTGTTTGTTTGCTTTCCTTTTACGTGACGGGGTACTATCCCAATGCAGGAATCCAGGATAACACTGTTTGTTTGCTTTCCTTTTACGTGACGGGGTACTATCCCAATGCAGGAATCCAGGATAACACTGTTTGTTTGCTTTCCTTTTACGTGACGGGGTACTATCCCAATGCAGGAATCCAGGATAACACTGTTTGTTTGCTTTCCTTTTACGTGACGAGGGTACTATCCCAATGCAGGAATCCAGGATAACACTGTTTGTTTGCTTTCCTTTTACGTGACGGGGTACTATCCCAATGCAGGAATCCAGGATAACACTGTTTGTTTGCTTTCCTTTTACGTGACGGGGTACTATCCCAATGCAGGAATCCAGGATAACACTGTTTGTTTGCTTTCCTTTTACGTGACGGGGTACTATCCCAATGCAGGAATCCAGGATAACACTGTTTGTTTGCTTTCCTTTTACGTGACGGGGTACTATCCCAATGCAGGAATCCAGGATAACACTGTTTGTTTGCTTTCCTTTTACGTGACGGGGTACTATCCCAATGCAGGAATCCAGGATAACACTGTTTGTTTGCTTTCCTTTTACGTGACGGGGTACTATCCCAATGCAGGAATCCAGGATAACACTGTTTGTTTGCTTTCCTTTTACGTGACGGGGTACTATCCCAATGCAGGAATCCAGGATAACACTGTTTGTTTGCTTTCCTTTTACGTGACGGGGTACTATCCCAATGCAGGAATCCAGGATAACACTGTTTGTTTGCTTTCCTTTTACGTGACGGGGTACTATCCCAATGCAGGAATCCAGGATAACACTGTTTGTTTGCTTTCCTTTTACGTGACGGGGTACTATCCCAATGCAGGAATCCAGGATAACACTGTTTGTTTGCTTTCCTTTTACGTGACGAGGTACTATCCCAATGCAGGAATCCAGGATAACACTGTTTGTTTGCTTTCCTTTTACGTGACGGGGTACTATCCCAATGCAGGAATCCAGGATAACACTGTTTGTTTGCTTTCCTTTTACGTGACGGGGTACTATCCCAATGCAGGAATCCAGGATAACACTGTTTGTTTGCTTTCCTTTTACGTGACGGGTACTATCCCAATGCAGGAATCCAGGATAACACTGTTTGTTTGCTTTCCTTTTACGTGACGGGGTACTATCCCAATGCAGGAATCCAGGATAACACTGTTTGTTTGCTTTCCTTTTACGTGACGGGTACTATCCCAATGCAGGAATCCAGGATAACACTGTTTGTTTGCTTTCCTTTTACGTGACGGGGTACTATCCCAATGCAGGAATCCAGGATAACACTGTTTGTTTGCTTTCCTTTTACGTGACGGGGTACTATCCCAATGCAGGAATCCAGGATAACACTGTTTGTTTGCTTTCCTTTTACGTGACGGGGTACTATCCCAATGCAGGAATCCAGGATAACACTGTTTGTTTGCTTTCCTTTTACGTGACGGGGTACTATCCCAATGCAGGAATCCAGGATAACACTGTTTGTTTGCTTTCCTTTTACGTGACGGGGTACTATCCCAATGCAGGAATCCAGGATAACACTGTTTGTTTGCTTTCCTTTTACGTGACGGGGTACTATCCCAATGCAGGAATCCAGGATAACACTGTTTGTTTGCTTTCCTTTTACGTGACGGGGTACTATCCCAATGCAGGAATCCAGGATAACACTGTTTGTTTGCTTTCCTTTTACGTGACGGGGTACTATCCCAATGCAGGAATCCAGGATAACACTGTTTGTTTGCTTTCCTTTTACGTGACGGGGTACTATCCCAATGCAGGAATCCAGGATAACACTGTTTGTTTGCTTTCCTTTTACGTGACGGGGTACTATCCCAATGCAGGAATCCAGGATAACACTGTTTGTTTGCTTTCCTTTTACGTGACGGGGTACTATCCCAATGCAGGAATCCAGGATAACACTGTTTGTTTGCTTTCCTTTTACGTGACGGGGTACTATCCCAATGCAGGAATCCAGGATAACACTGTTTGTTTGCTTTCCTTTTACGTGACGGGGTACTATCCCAATGCAGGAATCCAGGATAACACTGTTTGTTTGCTTTCCTTTTACGTGACGGGGTACTATCCCAATGCAGGAATCCAGGATAACACTGTTTGTTTGCTTTCCTTTTACGTGACGGGGTACTATCCCAATGCAGGAATCCAGGATAACACTGTTTGTTTGCTTTCCTTTTACGTGACGGGGTACTATCCCAATGCAGGAATCCAGGATAACACTGTTTGTTTGCTTTCCTTTTACGTGACGGGGTACTATCCCAATGCAGGAATCCAGGATAACACTGTTTGTTTGCTTTCCTTTTACGTGACGGGGTACTATCCCAATGCAGGAATCCAGGATAACACTGTTTGTTTGCTTTCCTTTACGTGACGGGGTACTATCCCAATGCAGGAATCCAGGATAACACTGTTTGTTTGCTTTCCTTTTACGTGACGGGGTACTATCCCAATGCAGGAATCCAGGATAACACTGTTTGTTTGCTTTCCTTTTACGTGACGGGGTACTATCCCAATGCAGGAATCCAGGATAACACTGTTTGTTTGCTTTCCTTTTACGTGACGGGGTACTATCCCATGCAGGAATCCAGGATAACACTGTTTGTTTGCTTTCCTTTTACGTGACGGGTACTATCCCAATGCAGGAATCCAGGATAACACTGTTTGTTTGCTTTCCTTTTACGTGACAAGGTACTATCCCAATGCAGGAATCCAGGATAACACTGTTTGTTTGCTTTCCTTTTACGTGACGAGGTACTATCCCAATGCAGGAATCCAGGATAACACTGTTTGTTTGCTTTCCTTTACTGACGAGGTACTATCCCAATGCAGGAATCCAGGATAACACTGTTTGTTTGCTTTCCTTTTACGTGACGGGGTACTATCCCAATGCAGGAATCCAGGATAACACTGTTTGTTTGCTTTCCTTTTACGTGACGAGGTACTATCCCAATGCAGGAATCCAGGATAACACTGTTTGTTTGCTTTCCTTTTACGTGACAAGGTACTATTCCAATGCAGGAATCCAGGATAACACTGTTTGTTTGCTTTCCTTTCCGTGACAAGGTACTATCCCAATCCAGGAATCCAGGATAACACTGTTTGTTTGCTTTCCTTTTACGTGACTAGGTACTATCCCAATGCAGGAATCCAGGATAACACTGTTTGTTTGCTTTCCTTTTACGTGACGGGGTACTATCCCAATGCAGGAATCCAGGATAACACTGTTTGTTTGCTTTCCTTTTACGTGACGAGGTACTATCCCAATGCAGGAATCCAGGATAACACTTTGTTTGCTTTCCTTTTACGTGACGAGGTACTATCCCAATGCAGGAATCCAGGATAACACTGTTTGTTTGCTTTCCTTTTACGTGACGAGGTACTATCCCAATGCAGGAATCCAGGATAACACTGTTTGTTTGCTTTCCTTTTACGTGACGAGGTACTATTCCAATGCAGGAATCCAGGATAACACTGTTTGTTTGCTTTCCTTTTACGTGACGGGGTACTATCCCAATGCAGGAATCCAGGATAACACTGTTTGTTTGCTTTCCTTTTACGTGACGGGGTACTATCCCAATGCAGGAATCCAGGATACCACTGTTTGTTTGCTTTCCTTTTACGTGACGGGGTATTATCCCAATGCAGGAATCCAGGATAACACTGTTTGTTTGCTTCCTTTTACGTGACGGGGTACTATCCCAATGCAGGAATCCAGGATTACCCTGTTTGTTTGCTTTCCTTTTACGTGACGGGGTATTATCCCAATGCAGGAATCCAGGATAACACTGTTTGTTTGCTTTCCTTTTACGTGACGGGGTACTATCCCAATGCAGGAATCCAGGATAACACTGTTTGTTTGCTTTCCTTTTACGTGACGGGGTACTATCCCAATGCAGGAATCCAGGATTACCCTGTTTGTTTGCTTTCCTTTTACGTGACGGGGTACTATCCCAATGCAGGAATCCAGGATAACACTGTTTGTTTGCTTTCCTTTTACTTGACGGGGTACTATCCCAATGCAGGAATCCAGGATAACACTGTTTGTTTGCTTTCCTTTTACGTGTCGGGGTACTATCCCAATGCAGGAATCCAGGATAACACTGTTTGTTTGCTTTCCTTTTACGTGACGGTGTACTATCCCAATGCAGGAATCCAGGATAACACTGTTTGTTTGCTTTCCTTTTACGTGACGGGGTACTATCCCAATGCAGGAATCCAGGATAACACTGTTTGTTTGCTTTCCTTTAACGTGACGGGGTACTATCCCAATGCAGGAATCCAGGATAACACTGTTTGTTTGCTTTCCTTTTACGTGACGGGGTACTATCCCAATGCAGGAATCCAGGATAACACTGTTTGTTTGCTTTCCTTTTACGTGACGGGGTATTATCCCAATGCAGGAATCCAGGATAACACTGTTTGTTTGCTTTCCTTTTACGTGACGGGGTACTATCCCAATGCAGGAATCCAGGATAACACTGTTTGTTTGCTTTCCTTTTACGTGACGGGTACTATCCCAATGCAGGAATCCAGGATAACACTGTTTGTTTGCTTTCCTTTTACGTGACAAGGTACTATCCCAATGCAGGAATCCAGGATAACACTGTTTGTTTGCTTTCCTTTTACGTGACGAGGTACTATCCCAATGCAGGAATCCAGGATAACACTGTTTGTTTGCTTTCCTTTTACTTGACGAGGTACTATCCCAATGCAGGAATCCAGGATAACACTGTTTGTTTGCTTTCCTTTTACGTGACGGGGTACTATCCCAATGCAGGAATCCAGGATAACACTGTTTGTTTGCTTTCCTTTTACGTGACGAGGTACTATCCCAATGCAGGAATCCAGGATAACACTGTTTGTTTGCTTTCCTTTTACGTGACAAGGTACTATTCCAATGCAGGAATCCAGGATAACACTGTTTGTTTGCTTTCCTTTCCGTGACAAGGTACTATCCCAATGCAGGAATCCAGGATAACACTGTTTGTTTGCTTTCCTTTTACGTGACTAGGTACTATCCCAATGCAGGAATCCAGGATAACACTGTTTGTTTGCTTTCCTTTTACGTGACGGGGTACTATCCCAATGCAGGAATCCAGGATAACACTGTTTGTTTGCTTTCCTTTTACGTGACGAGGTACTATCCCAATGCAGGAATCCAGGATAACACTTTGTTTGCTTTCCTTTTACGTGACGAGGTACTATCCCAATGCAGGAATCCAGGATAACACTGTTTGTTTGCTTTCCTTTTACGTGACGGGGTACTATCCCAATGCAGGAATACAGGATAACACTGTTTGTTTGCTTTCCTTTTACGTGACGGGGTACTATCCCAATGCAGGAATCCAGGATAACACTGTTTGTTTGCTTTCCTTTTACGTGACGGGGTACTATCCCAATGCAGGAATCCAGGATAACACTGTTTGTTTGCTTTCCTTTTACGTGACGGGGTACTATCCCAATGCAGGAATCCAGGATAACACTGTTTGTTTGCTTTCCTTTTACGTTACGGGGTACTATCCCAATGCAGGAATCCAGGATAACCCTGTTTGTTTGCTTTCCTTTTACGTGTCGGGGTATTATCCCAATGCAGGAATCCAGGATAACACTGTTTGTTTGCTTTCCTTTTACGTGACGGGTACTATCCCAATGCAGGAATCCAGGATAACACTGTTTGTTTGCTTTCCTTTTACGTGACAAGGTACTATCCCAATGCAGGAATCCAGGATAACACTGTCTGTTTGCTTTCCTTTTACGTGACGAGGTACTATCCCAATGCAGGAATCCAGGATAACACTGTTTGTTTGCTTTCCTTTTACGTGACGAGGTACTATCCCAATGCAGGAATCCAGGATAACACTGTTTGTTTGCTTTCCTTTTACGTGACGAGGTACTATTCCAATGCAGGAATCCAGGATAACACTGTTTGTTTGCTTTCCTTTTACGTGACGGGGTATTATCCCAATGCAGGAATCCAGGATAACACTGTTTGTTTGCTTTCCTTTTACGTGACGGGGTACTATCCCAATGCAGGAATCCAGGATTACCCTGTTTGTTTGCTTTCCTTTTACGTGACGGGGTATTATCCCAATGCAGGAATCCAGGATAACACTGTTTGTTTGCTTTCCTTTTACGTGACGGGGTACTATCCCAATGCAGGAATCCAGGATTACCCTGTTTGTTTGCTTTCCTTTTACGTGACGGGGTATTATCCCAATGCAGGAATCCAGGATAACACTGTTTGTTTGCTTTCCTTTCACGTGACGGGGTACTATCCCAATGCAGGAATCCAGGATAACACTGTTTGTTTGCTTTCCTTTTACGTGACGGGGTACTATCCCAATGCAGGAATCCAGGATTACCCTGTTTGTTTGCTTTCCTTTTACGTGACGGGGTATTATCCCAATGCAGGAATCCAGGATAACACTGTTTGTTTGCTTTCCTTTTACGTGACGGGGTACTATCCCAATGCAGGAATCCAGGATTACCCTGTTTGTTTGCTTTCCTTTTACGTAACGGGGTATTATCCCAATGCAGGAATCCAGGATAACACTGTTTGTTTGCTTTCCTTTTACGTGACGGGGTACTATCCCAATGCAGGAATCCAGGATTACCCTGTTTGTTTGCTTTCCTTTTACGTGACGGGGTTTTATCCCAATGCAGGAATACAGGATAACACTGTTTGTTTGCTTTCCTTTTACGTGACGGGGTACTATCCCAATGCAGGAATCAAGGATAACACTGTTTGTTTGCTTTCCTTTTACGTGACGGGGTACTATCCCAATGCAGGAATCCAGGATAACACTGTTTGTTTGCTTTCCTTTTACGTGACGGGGTACTATCCCAATGCAGGAATCCAGGATTACCCTGTTTGTTTGCTTTCCTTTTACGTGACGGGGTACTATCCCAATGCAGGAATCCAGGATAACACTGTTTGTTTGCTTTCCTTTTACTTGACGGGGTACTATCCCAATGCAGGAATCCAGGATAACACTGTTTGTTTGCTTTCCTTTTACGTGTCGGGGTACTATCCCAATGCAGGAATCCAGGATAACACTGTTTGTTTGCTTTCCTTTTACGTGACGGTGTACTATCCCAATGCAGGAATCCAGGATAACACTGTTTGTTTGCTTTCCTTTTACGTGACGGGGTACTATCCCAATGCAGGAATCCAGGATAACACTGTTTGTTTGCTTTCCTTTAACGTGACGGGGTACTATCCCAATGCAGGAATCCAGGATAACACTGTTTGTTTGCTTTCCTTTTACGTGACGGGGTACTATCCCAATGCAGGAATCCAGGATAACACTGTTTGTTTGCTTTCCTTTTACGTGACGGGGTATTATCCCAATGCAGGAATCCAGGATAACACTGTTTGTTTGCTTTCCTTTTACGTGACGGGGTACTATCCCAATGCAGGAATCCAGGATAACACTGTTTGTTTGCTTTCCTTTTACGTGACGGGTACTATCCCAATGCAGGAATCCAGGATAACACTGTTTGTTTGCTTTCCTTTTACGTGACAAGGTACTATCCCAATGCAGGAATCCAGGATAACACTGTTTGTTTGCTTTCCTTTTACGTGACGAGGTACTATCCCAATGCAGGAATCCAGGATAACACTGTTTGTTTGCTTTCCTTTTACTTGACGAGGTACTATCCCAATGCAGGAATCCAGGATAACACTGTTTGTTTGCTTTCCTTTTACGTGACGGGGTACTATCCCAATGCAGGAATCCAGGATAACACTGTTTGTTTGCTTTCCTTTTACGTGACGAGGTACTATCCCAATGCAGGAATCCAGGATAACACTGTTTGTTTGCTTTCCTTTTACGTGACAAGGTACTATTCCAATGCAGGAATCCAGGATAACACTGTTTGTTTGCTTTCCTTTCCGTGACAAGGTACTATCCCAATGCAGGAATCCAGGATAACACTGTTTGTTTGCTTTCCTTTTACGTGACTAGGTACTATCCCAATGCAGGAATCCAGGATAACACTGTTTGTTTGCTTTCCTTTTACGTGACGGGGTACTATCCCAATGCAGGAATCCAGGATAACACTGTTTGTTTGCTTTCCTTTTACGTGACGAGGTACTATCCCAATGCAGGAATCCAGGATAACACTTTGTTTGCTTTCCTTTTACGTGACGAGGTACTATCCCAATGCAGGAATCCAGGATAACACTGTTTGTTTGCTTTCCTTTTACGTGACGGGGTACTATCCCAATGCAGGAATACAGGATAACACTGTTTGTTTGCTTTCCTTTTACGTGACGGGGTACTATCCCAATGCAGGAATCCAGGATAACACTGTTTGTTTGCTTTCCTTTTACGTGACGGGGTACTATCCCAATGCAGGAATCCAGGATAACACTGTTTGTTTGCTTTCCTTTTACGTGACGGGGTACTATCCCAATGCAGGAATCCAGGATAACCCTGTTTGTTTGCTTTCCTTTTACGTGTCGGGGTACTATCCCAATGCAGGAATCCAGGATAACACTGTTTGTTTGCTTTCCTTTTACGTGACGGGTACTATCCCAATGCAGGAATCCAGGATAACACTGTTTGTCCACTCGAGGGAGTTGATCAGCTTTGACTGGATTTTCTTACTCTGTTATTAGATTGAAATCCCTGAGAATTGCAAAAAAAAGCTCATGTGACTAGCAGCTTGATTTTCATTGCTGCCTTCCCTATGTGTGTTTTTGTGTTTGCCTGAGCCTGCCTGTGTTTGTATGAGAGACCGCATAATAAATTAAGAAGGAAGGATGACATTTGCCTTATTGGCCCTGTCAGTCATGGTGTGGGGCGGGTGCCGTGTCAGAGTTGTCAGAGAGCTCGTCAGGCTTTGATGTCACGAGGGCCGAGGCACAGATCGTGGTGTAAGTAAATCATTGCCTATCAGCCATGTCACATCAAACAAATACTTATCACCCTGTTTCAGTGACATCCGTCATCTTACGGCTGACAGCCAGGATCGAGATGATCTCTTTATGTAATCCCTATAACTGGAATTACACTAAACAAAAATTCAAACACAACATGCAACACTTTCAAAGATTTGGTATGCACGTTAATATAAAGAAACCAGTCAATTAAAATACATTCATTAGGCCCTAATTTCAGATGACTGGGAATACAGATACCTTTTTAAAAAATGTATGGGTGTGGATCAGAGAACCAGTCAGTATCTGGTGTGACCACCATTTGCCTCATGCAGCGTGACATATCTCCTTTGCATAGAGTTGATCAGGCTGTTGATTTTAGCCTGTGGAATGTTGTTCCACTCCTCTTCAATGGTTGTGCATCATGTCTGGTCAATATGCAGGCCATGGAAGAACTGGGACATTTTCAGCTTCTTGGAATTGTTTACAGATCCTTGTGACATGGCCATGCATTATCATGTTGCAACATGAGGTGATGGCGGTGGATGAATGGCACAACAATGGGTCATTCATCCCATTGACACGGTATCTCTGTACATTCAAATTTCCATCGATAAAATGCAATTGTGTACGTTGTCCATAGCTTATACCTGTCCATACAATAACCCCACCCCGCCACCATGGGGCACTCTGTTTACAACGTTGACATCAGCAAACTACTCGCCCACATGACGCCATACACATGGTCTGCGGTTGTGAGGCCGGTTGGACGTATTGTCAAATTCTCTAAAACAATGTTGGAGGTGGCTTATGGTAGAAATATTGACATTACATTCTCTGGCAACAGCTCTGGTGGACATTCCTGCAGTCAGCATGCCAATTGCATGCTCCCTCAAAACATGAGATATCTGTGGTGTTTTGTGACACAACTGCACATTTTAGAGTGGCCTTTTATTATCCCCAGCACAAGGTGCAACTGTGTAATGATCATGCTGTTTAATCAGCTTCTCGATATGCCACACTTGTCATGTGGATGGATTGTATTGGTAAAGGAGAAATGCTCAATAAACAGGGATGTAAACTAATTTGTACACATTTTAGAGAAAAAGGTTTTGGTGCGTATGGAACATTTCTGGGATATTTTATTTCAGCTCATGAAACATGGGACCAACACTTTACATGTTGTGTTTTATATTTTTGTTCAGTGGACAGATTAGCCTGTTGAGCGTAGAGCTGAAAGGTGTCACACTGTTCCTCCCCCTGACTCCAATAATCAACGAAGCTAGATATTTACTGTAGGAGAGAGTGGTTTAAGTTGAGCCTCCCTTGTTTCTTGGAAACAATACACAATTTTCACCAAGTCAAACTAATTTATTGTGCTATAGGTTTTATGACGCTTTTATCTAAACCAAAGTAGATCATTTTAGGATTGCTGGGGAGTCTGTTTTATTTTTTCTTCTTTCTTCTTCACTTCTTCTGAAGTGTTTTCTTCCCAGGAGTAATGCAAGGCTGCTGGGATCAGAGGTAAATACAGGGCCTGGCCTGTTAAAAGTGTTGTAAAAAGTACTGTTAAAATAGGCTTCAAATTATTAAAAGACAAAAAAGCGATTGTAATTGGCCCGGGTATCCTAGAAGGATTTTGACCTCATCCCGTCAGTAGAGGATGCCTGGTTGTTCTTTAAAAGTGCTGCCTCACCATCTTAAATAAGCATGCCCCATTCAGAAAACGTTGAACCAGGAACAGATATAGCCCTTGGTTCACTCCAAACCTGACTGCCCTTGACCAGCACAAAAACATCCTGTGGCGTACTGCATTAGCATGGAATAGCCCCCGTGATATGCAACTTTTCAGGGAAGTTAGGAACCAATATACACAGGCAGTTAGGAACGCAAAGGCTAGCTTTTCAAACAGAAATTTGCTTCCTGCAGCACTAATTCCAAAAAGTTCTGGGACACTGTAAAGTCCATGGCGAATAAGAGCACCTCCTCCCAGCTGCCCACTGCATTTAGGCTAGGAAACACTGTCACCACCGATAAATCCATGATAATTGAGAATTTCAATAAGCATTTTTCTACGGCTGGCCATGCATTCCACCTGGCTACCCCTACCCCAGTCAACAGCCCTGCACCCCCCCACAGCAACATTGCCAAGCCTCCCCCATTTCTCGCCCAAATCCAGATAGCTGATGTTCTGAAAGAGCTGCAAAATCTGGACCACTACAAATCAGCCGGGCTAGACAATCTGGACCCTCTGTTTCTAAAATGATCTGCTGAAATAGTTGCATCCCCTATTACTAGCCTGTTCAACCTTTCTTTCGTATCGTCTGAGATTCCCAAAGATTGGAAAGCTGCCGCTGTCATCCCCCTCTTCAAAGGGGTAGACACTCTAGACCCAAACTGCTACAGACCTATATCTATCCTACCCTGCCTTTCTAAGGTCTTCGAAAGCCAAGTTAACAAACAGATCACCGACCATTTCGAATCCCACCGTACCTTCTCCACTATGCAATCTGGTTTCCGAGCTGATCATGGGTGCACTTCAGCCATGCTCACGGTCCTAAACGATATCATAACCTCCATCGATAAGAGACAATACTGTGCAGCTGTATTCATCGACCTGGCCAATGCTTTCGACTCTGTCAATCACCGCATTCTTATCCGCAGACTCAACAGCCTTGGTTTCTCAAATGACTGCCTCACCTGGTTCACCAACTACTTCTCAGACAGGGTTCAGTGTGTCACATCAGAGGGCCTGTTGTCTGGACCTCTGGCAGTCTCTATGGGGGTGCCACAGGGTTCAATTCTTGGGCCGACTCTTTTCTCTGTATACATCAATGATGTCACCCTTGCTGCTGGTGAGTCTCTGATCCACCTCTACGCAGACGACACCATTCTGTATACTTCTGGCCCTTCTTTGGACACTGTGTTAACTAAGCTCAAGACGAGCTTCAATGCCATACAACTCTCCTTCCGTGGCCTCCAACTGCTCTTAAAAACAAGTAAAACTAAATGCATGCTTTTCAAATGATCGCTGCCCACACCTGCTTGCCCATCCAGCATCACCACTCTGGACAGTTCTGACTTAGAATATGTGGACAACTACAAATACCTAGGAGTCTGGCTAAACTGTAACTCTCCTTCCAGACTCACATTAATAATTTCTGATCCAAAATTAAATCTAGAATCGGCTTCCTATTTCACAACAAAGCTTCCTTTACTCATGCTGCAAAACATACCATTGTAAAACTGACTAAAAGGATCCTTGATTTCGGCTATGTAATTTACAAAATAGCCTCCAACACTCTACTCAGCAAATTGGATGCAGTCTATCACAGTGCCATCCATTTTGTTACCAAAAACCGATATACTACCCACCACAGCAACCTGTATGCTCTCGTTGGCCGGCCCTCGCTTCATATTCTTCGCCAAACCCACTGGCTCCAGGTAATCTATAAGTCTTCGCTAGGAAAAGCCCCGCCTTATCTCAGCTCACTGGTCACCATAGCAGCACCCACCCATAGCATGCGCTCCAGCAGACATATCTCACTCTCACCCCCAAAGCCAATTCCTCCTTTGGTCGCCTTTCCTTCCAGTTATCTGCTGCCAATGACTAGAACGAACTGCAAAAATCACTGAGCTGGAGACTCATATCTCCCTCACTAAATTTAAGCACCAGCTGTCAAAGCAGCTCACAGGTCACTGCACCTGTACATAGTGCAACGGTTTTCTTCCTCTTCTGACGAGGAGTATGAAGGATCGGACCAATGCGCAGCATGGTAAGTGTTCATGTTATTTTATTGGAACAGAAACACTAAACAAAATAACAAAGAGAGTGAAATGAAAACGAAACAGTCCTGTAAGGTGCAGCTACACAAAACAGAAAACAACTACCCACCACCCATAGTGGGAAAACAGGCTGCCTAAGTATGGTTCTCCATCAGAGACAACTATTGACAGCTGCCTCTGATTGGGAACCACACCAGAAATACAAAACATAGAACAAAAACATAGAATGCCCACCCCAACTCACGCCCTGACCAAACTAAAATAGAGACATAAAAAAGGAACTAAGTTCAGGACATGAGACATAGTCCATCTGTAAATAGCCCATCCAACTACCTCATCCCCATACGGTTATTTATTTTATTTATTTTGCTCATTTTAACCCCAGTATCTCTACTTGCACATCCTCATCTTCTGCACATCTATCACTCCAGTGTTTTATTGCTATATTGCAATTATTTAGCCACCATGGCCTATTTATTGCCTTACCTCCTTATCCTACCTCATTTGCATACACTGTATACATACTTTTTATATTGTATTATTGACTGCATGTTTGTTTATTCCATGTGTAACTCTGTGTTGTTGTTTGTGTCGCACTGCTTTGATTTATCTTGGCCAGGTCGCAGTTGGAAGTGAGAACTTGTTCTCAACTAGCCTACCTGGTTAAATAAAGGTGAAATATATATCGTTTTTAATTGTGTTGAATTGTGTTTGGGAAATAAAGATTTAAGAAGGTAGCGGTAATATTTCATTCAGTAAAGAAATGTGTAGGCGGTTTAATTTACCCTGTCCCCCGGATGAACTTTCTTGTGCCAAGAGACCACTTTTGGACAAACAGTGTTTTCAAAGCTTTAACCTCTACGGAATCGGTGTCCCTGAACCAAGACGGTTGTTGCTGACATGCGCTAATGTGACTAGAATGACGTTGTAAGTAACAGCCAACTTTCCAGGACATAGACATGTCTTATATGGGCAGAAAGCTTAAATTCCTGTTAATCTAACTGCACTGTCCAATTTACAGTAGCTATTACAGTGAAGAAATACCATGCTATTGTTTGAGGAGAGTGCACAACAACAAAACGCTTTTATCACGGCAACTGGGTTGATACATTCACCTCTAAAGGTACCTCTGAGCTACAGGCAGTTAGATTTGGTACGTTATTTTTAGGCAAAAATGGAAAAAAAGGTTATGATCCTTAAGACGTTGTTTATATGAATTGTGGTTATTTCCAGAGATACAAAACATCCTGAAATATATGTAGCTATCATTGTTAGAAAGAATAGCATATTTCCCTTGATGGAGTGATGCTCAATGTACAAAAGGGCTCAACTTACCCCACTCTTCCCTAATGTAGAATACAATTAGATTATTCAGGTGTGTTGGCTAGGGCTTGAGAAAAGGTGTGAACCCTAACCCTAGCTTCATGTCCACATCCCAGTTCAACCATAATCGTAGCCTCAACCCTATCCCTAACAATAGTTTAACCCTAACATTGGCTGTAATGTGCATATCCAGGTTCAACCCTAACCCGAAGATGTTACAGATTCAAACGTAAGAGGGAGTGGGGTAAGTTGAGCCTCTTCTCTAGTCTGCGGTGACATAGTATTCTAGTCTGCGGTGACATGGGACTCCAGTTACGCAGTTAGATTAAACTGTCTGGGGTCTAATTAATCTCTCCCTGATGAATACATGAATGTGAAGAAGCCACATATATTACACAAGCCTTCCACCCACCCCAGGAATATGATTACCACTGCCCTAGAAAGCAGGGGAGAAACCGTTTATCACCTGAACAAGCATAACCATGTCATGTTGAAGATTACTCACCGTCCTGCATACCAAACTGACACCTTATGAAATATCTTCCCCCTGCGCTGACCTCACTTTCTGCTGAACTAGCACAGTTTCTCTCTCTCTCTGCGCGTGTGTCTCTCTCTCTCTCTCTCTCTCTCTCTCTTTCGCTCTCTCTCTTGTCCTGTCTCATTGTCTGTCTCTCGTTCTCTCTTTCTCTCTTTTTATCTGAACATTGAAGGCACCACTTTTTTTTCCTTTAACAAGTGAAGAGTCCAACGTGAATGATTTACTGCTCTCCAGGGAACAGGCCCAGAAGGCGGGCTGCATTCGGAGAATTCGTAGGCGATCGAATAAACCACGACTTCCTTCCATTCTGCGAGCAAACACGCAATCTTTGGAAAATGAAATCTAACTATGACCTAAGATTAAACCACCAACAGGACATTCAAAACTGTAATATCTTCACAGAGTCGTGGCGACGACATTATCAATGTACAGCTGGCTGGTTATAATCTGTACAGTGGCGTCTGGTAAGACAAGGGGCAGCGGACTACGTATTTTTGTAAATAACAGCTGTTGCATGACATCTAAGGAAGTCTCAAGTTTTGCTCGCCTGAGGTCGAGTATCTCATGATAAGCTGTCGACAACTCAATCCACCCAGAGAGGTTTCATCTGTATTTTCGAAGCTGTCTACATACCCCCACAGACCGATGCAGGCACATAGACCGCATTGAATGAGCTCTATTCCGACATAAGCAAACAGGAAAACGCTCATCCAGAGGCTGCGCTCCTAGTGGCCGGGGACTCCTGCTTACAAGAAAAAATTTAAGCAGGAAGCACCAGTGACTCAATCAATAAAAAAGCTGTCAGATGAAGCAGATGCTAAGCTACAGGACGGTTTTACTAGCACAGACTGGAATATGTTCCAGGACTACTCCGATGGCATTGAGGAGTACACCACATCAGTCATTGCTTTCATCAATAAGTGCATCGATGACGTCGTCCCCACAGTGACCATACGTACATACCCCAACCAGAAGCCATGGATTACAGGCAGCTCCCGCACTGAGTTATAGGCTAGAGCTGCCACTTTCAAGGAGCGGGACTCTAACCTGGAAACTTATAAGAAATCCCACTATGCCCTCCGATGAACAATAAAACAGGCAAGGCATCAATACAGGACTACTACACCGGCTCTGACGCTCGTCGGATTTGGCAGGGCTTGCAAACTATTACAGACTACAAACGGACGCACAGCCCGAGAGCTGCCCAGTGACACGAGCCTACCAGACGAGCTTCGAGGCAAATAACACTTAAACATGCATGAGAAAACCAGCTATTCCAGAAGGCTGTGTTATCACGCTCTTCACAGACGATGTGAGTAATACCTTTAAAAGAGGTCAACATTCACAAGGCCGCAGGGCCAGACGGATTACCAGAACGTGTACTGCGAGAATGCAGTGACCAACTGGCAAGTGTCTTCACTGATATTTTCAACCTCTCCCTGTCCGAGTATGTAATATCATGTTTTAAGCAGACCACCATAGTCCCTGTGCCCAAGAACACTAAGTTAACCTGCCTAAATGACTGCCGACCCGTAGTACTCACGTCTGTAGCCCTGAAGTGCTTTGAAAGGCTGGTCATGGCTCACATCAACACCATTATCCCAGAAACCCTAGACCCACTCCAGTTTGCATACCGCCCCAACAGATTCACAGATGATGCCATCTCTATTGCACTCCACACTGCCCCTTCCCACCTGTGCAAAAGGAACACCTATGTGAGAATGCTATTCATTGACTACAGCTCAGCGTTCAACACCATAGTGCCCTCAAAGCTCATCACTTAGCTAAGGACCCTGGGTCAAAACACCTCCCTCCATAACTGGATCCTGGACTTCCTGACGGACCGGCCCCAGGTGGTAAGGGCAGGTAAAAACACATCCGCCACGCTGATCTTCAACACGGGGCCCCTCAGGGCTGCATGCTCAGTCCTCTACTGTACTCCCTGTTCACTCATGACTGCACAGCCAGGCACGACTCCAACACCATCATTAAGTTTGCCGATGACACAACAGTGGTAGTTCTGATAACCGACAACGACGAGACAGCCTATGGGGAGGAGTTCAGAGACCTGGCCATGTGGTGCCAGGACAACAACCTCTCCCTCAATGTGATCAAGACAAAGGAGTTGATTGTGGACTACAGGAAAAAGAGGACCAAGCACACCCCCATTGTCACCGACAGGGCTGTAGTCGAGCAGGTTAAAAGCTTCAAGTTCCTTGGTGTCCACATCACCAACAAACTAACATGGTCCAAGCACACCAAGACAGTCATGAAGAGGGCACAACAAAGTCTCCCCTCAGGAGACTGAAAATATTTGACATGGGTCCTCAGATCCTCAAAAGGTTCTACAGCTGCACCATTGAGAGCATCTTGACTGGCTTGAAAACGATAACTGCAAGGCACCCGACCTCAAGACGCTACAGAGGTTGGTGACTAGGGCCCAGTACATCACTGGTGCCGAGCTCCCTACCATACAGGACCTCGATACCACGTATTTTTTTTCAAAGACTCCAGCCACCCAAGCCATAGAGTGTTGGCAAGCGGTACCAGTGCATCGAGTCTGGAACCAACAGGATCCTGAACAGCTTCTACCTCCAAGCCATAAGACTGCTAAACAAGACTGCTAATTGGCTAATCAAATGGCTACCTGCTGCTGCTACTGTCTATTATCTTTACTGTTGCCTAGTCACTTTAACCCTACCTATATGTACATAGCTACCTCAATTACCTTGTACCTCTGCACATCGACTCGGTACGGGTACTCCCTGAGTATAGCAAAGATATTATTTTTTGTCATTGTTATTAATTATTCACTGTGTATTTATTAATTTTGTATTGTTAACTCTGCATTGTTGAAAAATGAATAAATAAATAACATTTGATTTGATTTACAGTACCAGTCAAAAGTTTGGACACAACTCCTCATTCAAGGGTTTTCCTTTATTTGTACTATTTTCTACATTGTAGAATAATAGTGAAGACATCAAAACTATGAAATAACACATATGGAATCATGTAGTAACCAAAAAAGTGTTAAACAAATCAAAATATATTTTATATTTGAGATTCTTCAAAGTAGCCACCCTTTGCCTTGATGGCAGCTTTGCATATTCTTAGCATTCTCTCAACCAGCTTCATGAGATAGTCACGATGAATGCATTTCAATTAACAGGTCTGCCTTGTTAAAAGTTAATTTGTGGAATTTCTTTCCTTCTTAATTCATTTGAGCCAATCAGTTGTGCTGTGACAAGGTAGGGGTGATATACAGATGATAGGCCTATTTTGGTAATAAACCAAGTCCATATTATGGAAAAACAGCTCAAATAAGCAAAGAGAAATGATGGTCCATCACTACTTTAGGACATGAAGGTCAGTCAATCCCGAACATTTCAAGAACTTTGAAAGTTTCTTCAAGTACAGTCACAAAAACAATCAAGAGCTGTGATGAAACTGTCTCTCATGAGGAAAGGAAGACCCTACAGGAAAGGAAGACCCAGAGTTACCTCTGCTGCAGAGGATACATTCATAGATTGCAGCCCAAATAAAAGCTTCACAGAGTTCAAGTAACAGACACATCTCAACATCAACTGTTCAGAGGTGAGTGCGTGAATCATGCCTCATGGTCAAATTACGGCAAATAAACCATTACTCAAGGACGCCAATGATAAGAAGAGACTTGCTTGGGCCAAGAAACATGAGCAATGGACATTAGACCGTTGGATATCTGTCCATTGGTCTGATGAGTCCAATTTCAGATTTTTAGTTCCAACTGCAGTGTCTTTGTGAGACGCAAAGTAGGTGAATGATGATCTCCGCATGTGTGGTTCCCACCGTGAAGCATGGAGGGCGAGGTGTGATGGTGTGGGGGTGCTTTGCTGGTGACACTGTCATGGCTACCACACCTCCAGGCTGTGTAAGGGCTATTTGACCAAGAAGGAGAGTGATGGAGTTCTACATCAGATGTCCTGGTCTCCACAATCAACCAACCTCAAACCAATTGAGATGGTTTGGGATGAGTTGGACCGCAGGCTGAAGGAGAAGCAGCCAACAAGTGCTCAGCAAATGTGGGAACTTCTTCGAGACTGTTGGAGAAGCATTGCAGGTGAAGCAGGTTGAGAGCGTGCAAAGCTGTCATCAAGGCAAAGTGTGGCTACTTTGAAGAATCTAAAATCTAAAATATATTTAGATTTTTTTGGGGGGGTTACTACATGATTCCATGTGTCATTTCATAGTTGTGATGTCTTCCCTATTATTGTACAAAGTAGAAAATAGTACAAATAAAGAAAAACCCTTGAATTTGTTTTTTATCGCCAAGTACTCCGCCTCCCCTCATCACGAGCTCGCTCTCTCGCCTCGCTTTCTCAGTCTCTTTCTCATCCTTGTGTAAGGTTTGCGCAGTCTATCTATTTTGCCAGGTAAGTCTCCATAACTCATCTTATTGGCAGAAGGATTGATAACTCATAACAAGTGCATGGAAACTCTCTCCGACCACATCTGGTAGAAAGGTTCGAGTTGTTATTTAGTAGCTGAAAGATCAAGTCTCTCCTCTGTAACTCCTGCCAAGAGGTAACTGGGCTGGGGAGTCGTAAGTTACCCCTGGCACACTGTGTGTGTTTTCTTTATTGTGGGACATGATGAATGGCTTGGAGAACAAGGCTGAGTATACATCATATCACCTTTAATGGTTACACATTTCTGGGGCCATAACTCAATGTTTTTAAATAGAAAAAGTGAAATATAGCATTGTATATTTCTCCCCTCGACACGTTTACGAGTCCTCCCTGCACTATAAACCCAGTGATTGCTATTTCAAAGTACCATGTCAGACCCTGCTCTGAACACTGCCAGCTGCCTCAGCAGAGAGAGGGGAAAGAAGGGGGGGGGGTGGAGGAGGGAAAAAGAGAGAGACAGACGGGTGGAGAAACAAAAATGATAGCGCTTGCAAAAGTTGAGTGTCTATTCAGAAAGTATCTCTTGTGGCTGTAAATGTATCGTGTTTGTGCTTACTGCTTTTAAAACCCAAACCATGGCCTGGCTAGGGCCGTTCATTCCACTGAAGTAGCTAGAGAGGATTCCAGTCTGACAGTCAGTCAGTACCTGTTTGGGGAGAGGAAACACTCTGTAGACCAATAGTTTAAGATACATGGGAAATAACGTTGTTATATGCGCGGCTTCTTAGATTTACTTGAAATGCAAAGTGCTTCTGTTTGGGCAGATGAATCAGGCGTCATGAATTTGTAGTCGTTTCCATCAATCATCCTACTAGCCTGATTTTCAAAACATATCAACATTATCCAGTACATTCTTGTCCATGAAATTACTCTCTGACATTTTATTTATCTATGACTGACAGGAAATGATTGAAACTTAACTGTGCTGAGTGTGTTTTTGTAACAGATGCATAGCGAGACAGGAACAACACGCAAGGTATGCACCCTCATTCCAGTACACTCCGCTAGCTACCCCCTCAACAAATCACATTTATGGTGTTGTGATCTGGAACCCATTTAAAGAAGTGTTCTAACCCATCACTCACCTGCCAACCAACTGAGCCACTTCACATTTTCTTTAGACATTCTGCAAGCTGCTGTTTATACTATATGTATACCCAATACATGTATAACTAGCCACTTTAACTATGCCACTTTGTTTACATACTCATCTCATATGTATATACTGCACTCGATACCATCTACTGTATCTTGCATATGCCGCTCTGTACCATCACTCATTCATATATCTTTATGTACATATTCTTTATCCCCTTACACTTGTGTGTATAAGACAGTAGTTTTGGAATTGTTAGTTAGATTACTTGTTGGTTATTACTGCATTGTCGGAACTAGAAGCACAAGCATTTCGCTACACTCGCATTAACATCTGCTAACCATGTGTATGTGACAAATAAAATTTGAATTGATATACACTACCGTTCAAAAGTTTGGGGTCACTTAGAAATGTTCTTGTTTTTGAAAGAAAAGCACTTTTTTTTGTCCATTTAAAATAACATCAAATTGATCAGAAATGCAGTGTAGACATTGTTAATGTTGTAAATGACTATTGTAGCTGGAAATGGCTGATTTTTAATGGAATATCTACATAGGCGTACAGGGGCCCATTATCAGCAACCATCACTTCTGTGTTCCAGTGGCATGTTGTGTTAGCTAATCCAAGTATATTATTTTAAAAGGATAATTGATCATTAGAAAACCTAGTCTCAATGTCAACAGTGAAGAGGTGACCCTCGGGATGCTGGCCTTCTAGGCAGAGCTGCGAAGAAAAGCCTTATCTCAGACTGGCAAATAACATTGTTAATATTTAAGATTAAGATGGGCAAAAACACAGACACTTTTTTCTTTGCAACTCTGCCTAGAACGCCAGCATCCCGGAGTCGCCTCTTCACTGTTGACATTGAGACTGGTGTTTTGCGGGGTACTATTTAATTAATCTGCCAGTTGAGGACTTGTGAGGTGTCTGTTTCTCAAAATAGACACTCTAATGTACTTGTCCTCTTCTTAGTTGTGCACCGGGGCCTCCCGCTCCTCTTTCTATTCTGGTTAGGGCCAGTTTGCGCTGTTCTGTGAAGGGAGTAGTACACAGCGTTGTACGAGATCTTCAGTTTCTTGGCAATTTCTCGCATGGAATAGCGTTCATTTCTCAGAATAAGAAATGACTGACGAGTTTCAGAAGAAAGTTATTTGTTTCTGGCCATTTTATACCTGCAATCAAACCCACAAATGCTGATGCTCCAGATACTCAACTAGTCAAATAAGGCCAGTTTAGTTGCTTCTTTAAACAGAACAACAGTTTTCAGCTGTGCTAACATCATTGCAAAAGAGTATTCTAATCTATTTCTAATCAAAATGATAAACTTGGATTAGCTAACACAACATGCCTTTGGAACACAGGAGTGATAGTTGCTGATAATGGGCCACTGTACACCTACATAGATATTCCATAAAAAATCTGCCTTTTCCAGCTACAATAGTCATTTACAACTTTAACAATGTGTACACTGTATTTCTGAACAATGTGATGGTATTTTAATGGACAAAAAAATGTGCTTTTCTTTCAAAAACAAAGGCAAATCTGTGACCCCAAACTTCTATAACGATCTATTTACCTCTTGTTCTCTCTCTCTCTCTCTCTCTCTGGTCTCTCTCTTCTCTCGTCTCTCTCTCTCTCGTCTCTCTCTCTCTTTTCTCTCTCTCTCTCTCTC
>NW_022263304.1:0-20000 GCF_002021735.2 Oncorhynchus kisutch
TTGACTCTGTACCCCTCCCTGTATATAGCCTCCACATGACTCTGTACCGTAATACCTGTATATAGCCTATTGACTCTGTACCTAAATATACCCTGTATATAGCCTCCACATTGACTCTGTACCGATACTGTGGCTCCCTCCCTGTATATAGCCTCACATTGACTCTGTACCCTCCCCTGTATATAGCCTCCACATTGACTCTGTACCGTAATACCCTGTATATAGCCTCCACATTGACTCTGTACCGTAACACCCTGTATATAGCCTCCACATTGACTCTGTACCCCTCCCTGTATATAGCCTCCACATTGACTCTGTACCGTAACACCCTGTATATAGCCTCCACATTGACTCTGTACCGTAATACCCTGTATATAGCCTCCACATTGACTCTGTACCGTAATACCCTGTATATAGCCTCCACATTGACTCTGTACCGTAATACCCTGTATATAGCCTCCACATTGACTCTGTACCGTAATACCCTGTATATAGCCTCCACATTGACTCTGTACCAGTACCCCCTGTATATAGCCTCCACATTGACTCTGTACCAGTACCCCCTGTATATAGCCTCCACATTGACTCTGTACCAGTACCCTCTGTATATAGCCTCCACATTGACTCTGTACCGTAATACCCTGTATATAGTCTCCACATTGACTCTGTACCGTAATACCCTGTATATAGTCTCCACATTGACTCTGTACCGTAATACCCTGTATATAGCCTCCACATTGACTCTGTACCGTAATACCCTGTATATAGCCTCCACATTGACTCTGTACCAGTACCCCCTGTATATAGCCTCCACATTGACTCTGTACCAGTACCCCTGTATATAGCCTCCACATTGACTCTGTACCAGTACCCTCTGTATTAGCCTCCACATTGACTCTGTACCGTAATACCCTGTATATAGTCTCCACATTGACTCTGTACCGTAATACCCTGTATATAGTCTCCACATTGACTCTGTACCGTAATACCCTGTATATAGCCTCCACATTGACTCTGTACCGTAATACCCTGTATATAGTCTCCACATTGACTCTGTACCGTAATACCCTGTATATAGCCTCCACATTGCCTCATTATTATTTTACTGCTCTTTAATTATTTGTTACTTTATTTATTTTATATCTGCACCACTGTGAGTTCAGTGCTCGTGTTCAGGGCTGGTCAGTCTGCATTTCACTGTGAGGTCTCCACCTGGTGGTTCAGGGCTGGTCAGTCTGCATTTCACTGTGAGGTCTCCACCTGGTGGTTCAGGGCTGGTCAGTCAGCATTTCACTGTGAGGTCTCCACCTGGTGGTTCAGGGCTGGTCAGTCAGCATTTCACTGTGAGGTCTCCACCTGGTGGTTCAGGGCTGGTCAGTCAGCATTTCACTGTGAGGTCTCCACCTGGTGGTTCAGGGCTGGTCAGTCAGCATTTCACTGTGAGGTCTCCACCTGGTGGTTCAGGGCTGGTCAGTCTGCATTTCACTGTGGGGTCTCCACCTGGTGGTTCAGGGCTGGTCAGTCTGCATTTCATTGTGAGGTCTCCACCTGGTGTTCAGGGCTGGTCAGTCTGCATTTCACTGTGAGGTCTCCACCTGGTGGTTCAGGGCTGGTCAGTCTGCATTTCACTGTGAGGTCTCCACCTGGTGGTTCAGGGCTGGTCAGTCTGCATTTCACTGTGAGGTCTCCACCTGGTGGTTCAGGGCTGGTCAGTCTGCATTTCACTGTGAGGTCTCCACCTGGTGGTTCAGGGCTGGTCAGTCAGCATTTCACTGTGAGGTCTCCACCTGGTGGTTCAGGGCTGGTCAGTCTGCATTTCACTGTGAGGTCTCCACCTGGTGGTTCAGGGCTGGTCAGTCAGCATTTCACTGTGAGGTCTCCACCTGGTGGTTCAGGGCTGGTCAGTCTGCATTTCACTGTGAGGTCTCCACCTGTTGGTTCAGGGCTGGTCAGTCAGCATTTCACTGTGAGGTCTCCACCTGGTGGTTCAGGGCTGGTCAGTCTGCATTTCACTGTGAGGTCTCCACCTGGTGGTTCAGGGCTGGTCAGTCTGCATTTCACTGTGAGGTCTCCACCTGGTGGTTCAGGGCTTGTCAGTCTGCATTTCACTGTGAGGTCTCCACCTGGTGGTTCAGGGCTGGTCAGTCTGCATTTCACTGTGAGGTCTCCACCTGGTGGTTCAGGGCTGGTCAGTCAGCATTTCACTGTGAGGTCTCCACCTGGTGGTTCAGGGCTGGTCAGTCTGCATTTCACTGTGAGGTCTCCACCTGGTGGTTCAGGGCTGGTCAGTCTGCATTTCACTGTGAGGTCTCCACCTGGTGGTTCAGGGCTGGTCAGTCTGCATTTCACTGTGAGGTCTCCACCTGGTGGTTCAGGGCTGGTCAGTCAGCATTTCACTGTGAGGTCTCCACCTGGTGGTTCAGGGCTGGTCAGTCAGCATTTCACTGTGAGGTCTCCACCTGGTGGTTCAGGGCTGGTCAGTCTGCATTTCACTGTGAGGTCTCCACCTGGTGGTTCAGGGCTGGTCAGTCTGCATTTCACTGTGAGGTCTCCACCTGGTGGTTCAGGGCTGGTCAGTCAGCATTTCACTGTGAGGTCTCCACCTGGTGGTTCAGGGCTGGTCAGTCAGCATTTCACTGTGAGGTCTCCACCTGGTGGTTCAGGGCTGGTCAGTCTGCATTTCACTGTGAGGTCTCCACCTGGTGGTTCAGGGCTGGTCAGTCTGCATTTCACTGTGAGGTCTCCACCTGGTGGTTCAGGGCTGGTCAGTCAGCATTTCACTGTGAGGTCTCCACCTGGTGGTCAGGGCTGGTCAGTCAGCAATTTCACTGTGAGGTCTCCACCTGGTGGTTCAGGGCTGGTCAGTCTGCATTTCACATGTGAGGTCTCCACCTGGTGGTTCAGGGCTGGTCAGTCAGCATTTCACTGTGAGGTCTCCACCTGGTGGTTCAGGGCTGGTCAGTCAGCATTTCACTGTGAGGTCTCCACCTGGTGGTTCAGGGCTGGTCAGTCTGCATTTCACTGTGAGGTCTCCACCTGGTGGTTCAGGGCTGGTCAGTCTGCATTTCACTGTGAGGTCTCCACCTGGTGGTTCAGGGCTGGTCAGTCAGCATTTCACTGTGAGGTCTCCACCTGGTGGTTCAGGGCTGGTCAGTCAGCATTTCACTGTGAGGTCTCCACCTGGTGGTTCAGGGCTGGTCAGTCTGCATTTCACTGTGAGGTCTCCACCTGGTGGTTCAGGGCTGGTCAGTCTGCATTCACTGTGAGGTCTCCACCTGGTGGTTCAGGGCTGGTCAGTCAGCATTTCACTGTGAGGGTCTCCACCTGGTGGTTCAGGGGCTGGTCAGTCAGCATTTCACTGTGAGGTCTCCACCTGGTGGTTCAGGGCTGGTCAGTCTGCATTTCACTGTGAGGTTCTCCACCGGTGGTTCAGGGCTGGTCAGTCTGCATTTCACTGTGAGGTCTCCACCTGGTGGTTCAGGCGTGGTCAGTCAGCAGTTCACTGTGAGGTCTCCACCTGGTGGTTTCAGGGCTGGTCAGTCCAGCATTTCACTGTGAGGTCTCCACCTGGTGGTTCAGGGCTG
Organism: Oncorhynchus kisutch; assembly: GCF_002021735.2. Lineage (NCBI taxonomy): Eukaryota > Metazoa > Chordata > Actinopteri > Salmoniformes > Salmonidae > Oncorhynchus > Oncorhynchus kisutch. The sequence continues at coordinate 3,585 of NW_022263304.1, forward strand.
TCAGTCTGCATTTCACTGTGAGGTCTCCACCTGGTGGTTCAGGGCTGGTCAGTCTGCATTTCACTGTGAGGTCTCCATCTGGTGGTCACGGGCTGGTCAGTCTGCATTAGTGGATTTTCTACTAAGTTCAATGGACTTTTTAATATTGCTGGATTTTGTTTAATGTCTGGATTCCGTGACATCGCCTGTGTTCACCGCAACACAGATTGTTAAAGGGCCTAATAATACCCTTTTAGTGCTAGAGATAAGACTTCCTGACATTTCAGCCTGTTCTGGTGGGATGGAGTTTTGGCCTGCCTGGTGACCAGGCAGTAAATTAGTTAATAGGCCAATAAGAAAAGAGTTCCGAACATCTCTGCCAATGACAGCTAGTTTTCAGTTTTCCCTTCCCCAATCAGACCAAAGCTATTTTTGTTCCTTTTTGGCCATTTTAATTAAAAAACTATCACAGGAACGCGCAGCTCCTGCTCTGAAATTTGTGGAGAGTGGAAATGAAGAGCGGGCTGGCACTGTTAAGAACTTGGTTCTTGGTTTCACACAACCTTTGGTTTCACACAACCTCTCAACACTGCAGCAGACGACCTGGTTGATTTTGGTGAGAACTCCGGCATGACAGCGACCTCTCACAGAATTCCTCAACCTGCCAATCTGAGACCGTGGTTGTGGTTCCGTTGTGGAATCTTGCTTGTTTGTAGGTGACCAAATACTTATTTTCCACCATCATTTGCAAATAAATTCATTAAAAATCCTACAATGTGATTTTCTGGAGAAAATGTTTTGTCATTTTTGTCTGTCATAGTTGAAGTGTACCTATGATGAAAAATACAGGCCTCTCTCATCTTTTTAAGTGGGAGAACTTGCACAATTGGTGGCTGACTAAATACTTTTTTGCCCCACTGTATTGGTTTATTTTGATAAGAGATGAACATGTAATGAATTGAAGGTTATTTGTCGATGTAAAAATGAATCACTTTTAATGTTATCAGATTTGGGTCGCAAGATATTCTTGTGACTAGGTTAGAGGTCATGGGTTAGAGACAGACTAACAGGTTGTTTATGTCCTGCTGTAGACCACCAGAATACTACTAGGTTATAGACAGACTAACAGGTTGTTTATGTCCTGCTGTAGACCACCAGAATACTACTAGTTTATAGACAGACTAACAGGTTGTTTATGTCCTGCTGTAGACCACCAGAATACTACTAGGTTATAGACAGACTAACAGGTTGTTTATGTCCTGCTGTAGACCACCAGAATACTACTAGGTTAGAGACAGACTAACAGGTTGTTTATGTCCTGCTGTAGACCACCAGAATACTACTAGGTTAGAGACAGACTAACAGGTTGTTTATGTCCTGCTGTAGACCACCAGAATACTACTAGGTTAGAGACAGACTAACAGGTTGTTTATGTCCTGCTGTAGACCACCAGAATACTACTAGGTTAGAGACAGACTAACAGGTTGTTTATGTCCTGCTGTAGACCACCAGAATACTACTAGGTTATAGACAGACTAACAGGTTGTTTATGTCCTGCTGTAGACCACCAGAATACTACTAGGTTAGAGACAGACTAACAGGTTGTTTATGTCCTGCTGTAGACCACCAGAATACTACTAAGGTTAGAGACAGACTAACAGGTTGTTTATGTCCTGCTGTAGACAACCAGTTGCAGTGTGAAGAGACCATAGTCATCTCCTTGGCTGTTGTCTCTGTGCTGGCTGTCATCATCTTTGCTGCCTTCTTCGGTTACCGCATGATCACAGTGAGTAACCATGGTGATGACCAGACAATAATATGATGCTTATCTCTGTTTATCCCCGTGACCTAAGCCTCTGTCTGACTGTGTATGTATTCTCAGGAGGTGGTAAACAGGGCCTTCATAATCTCACATGATGGAGGGAGCTGGTTCTGAGAGCTCTCTGGACCTGGACAACCTCAAACAACTGGAGGTCAGATGGCTACAGCTACTACAGCTACTACAGTTACTACAGCTACTACAGTTACTACAGCTACTACAGTTACTACAGTTACTACAGCTACTACAGTTACTACACCTACTACAGTTATTACAGTTATTACAGCTACTAAAGTTATTACAGTTATTACAGTTATTACAGCTGCTACAGTTATTACAGTTATTACAGCTACTACAGCTACTACAGTTACTACAGCTACTACAGTTATTACAGCTACTACAGTTATTACAGCTACTACAGTTATTACAGCTACTACAGTTATTACAGCTCTAAGTTATTACAGCTGCTACAGCTACTACAGTTACTACAGCTACTACAGTTATTACAGCTACGGAAGTATTACAGTTATTCCAGCTGCTACAGTTATTACAAGTTATTACAGTTACTACTACAGCTACTACAGTTATTACAGCTGCTACAGTTATTACAGCTACTATACAGTTATTACAGTTATTACAGCTGCTACAGTTATTACAGCTACTACAGTTACTACAGCTACTACAGTTACTACAGCCACTACAGCTACTACAGTATTACAGTTACTACAGCTACTACAGTTATTACAGCTACTACAGTATTACAGCTACTACAGTTATTACAGCTGCTACAGTTACTACAGTTATTACAGCTACTACAGTTATTACAGCTGCTACAGTTATTCCAGCTGCTACAGTTATTACAGCTGCTACAGTTATTACAGCTGCTACAGTTATTACAGCTACTACAGTTACTACAGTTATTACAGCTGCTACAGTTATTACAGTTATTACAGCTGCTACAGTTATTACAGCTACTACATTTATTATAGCTACTACAGTTATTACAGCTACTACAGTTATTAAAGCTGCTACAGTTACTACAGTTATTACAGCTACTACAGTTACTACAGTTATTACAGCTACTACAGTTACTACAGTTATTACAGCTACTACAGTTATTACAGCTATTACAGCTACTATAGTTATTACAGTTACTACAGCTACTACCGTTATTACAGCTACTAGTTTATTACAGCCACTACAGTTATTACAGCTGCTACAGTTATTACAGTTATTACAGCTACTACAGTTATTACAGCTGCTACAGTTATTACAGCTGCTACAGTTATTACAGCTACTACAGTTATTACAGCTGCTAAAGTTATTACAGCTACTACAGTTATTACAGCTACTACAGTTATTACAGCTGCTACAGTTATTACAGTTATACAGCCACTACAGTTATTACAGCTACTACAGTTACTACAGTTATTACAGCTACTACAGTTACTACAGTTATTACAGCTACTACAGTTACTACAGCTGCTACAGTTATTACAGCTGCTACAGTTATTACAGCTGCTACAGTTATTACAGCTGCTACAGTTATTACAGCTGCTACAGTTATTACAGCTACTACAGTTATTACAGCTACTACAGCTACAGCTACTACAGCTACTACAGTTATTACAGCTACTACAGTTATTACAGCTACTACAGTTATTACAGCTACTACAGCTGCTACAGTTATTACAGCTACTACAGCTATTACAGCTACTACAGTTATTAAAACTACTACAGTTATTACAGCTACTACAGTTATTACAGCTACTACAGTTATTACAGCTGCTACAGTTATTACAGCTACTACAGTTATTACAAGCTACTACAGTTATTACAGCTACTACAGTTAACTACAGCTACTACAGTATTACAGTTACTACAGCCACTACAAGCTACTACAGTTATTACAGTTATACAGTTACTACTTTATTACAGTTATTACAGCTACTACAGTTATTACAGCTGCTACAGTTATTACAGCTACTACAGTTACTACAGTTATTACAGCTACTACAGTTATTCACAGCTGCTACAGTTATTCCAGCTGCTACAGTTATTACAGCTGCTACAGTTATTACAGCTACTACAGTTATTACAGCTACTACAGTTATTACAGCTACTACAGTTATTACAACTACTACAGTTATTACAGCCGCTACAGTTACTACAGTTATTACAGCTGCTACAGTTATTACAGCTACTACAGTTATTATAGCTACTACAGTTATTACAGCTACTACAGTTATTAAAGCTGCTACAGTTTACTACAGTTATTACAGCTACTACAGTTACTACAGTTTATTACAGCTACTACAGTTACTACAGTTATTAGTTACTACAGTTATTACAGCTATTACAGCTACTATAGTTATTACAGTTACTACAGCTACTACCGTTATTACAGCTACTAGTTATTACAGCCACTACAGTTATTACAGCTGCTACAGTTATTACAGTTTATTACAGCTACTACAGTTACTATAGTTATTACAGCTGCTACAGTTATTACAGCTACTACAGTTATTACAGCTACTACAGTTACTACCGTTATTACAGCTACTACAGTTATTACAGCTGCTACAGTTATTACAGCTGCTACAGTTATTACAGCTGCTACAGTTATTACAGCTACTACAGTTATTACAGCTACTACAGTTATTACAACTACTACAGTTGTTACAGCCGCTACAGTTACTACAGTTATACAGCTGCTACAGTTATTACAGTTATTACAGCTGCTACAGTTACTACAGTTATTACAGCTACTACAGTTATTACAGCTGCTACAGTTATTACAGCTACTACAGTTATTATAGCTGTACAGTTATTACAGCTACTACAGTTATTAAAGCTGCTACAGTTACTACAGTTATTACAGCTACTACAGTTACTACAGTTATTACAGCTACTACAGTTACTACAGTTATTAGTTACTACAGTTATTACAGCTATTACAGCTACTATAGTTATTACAGTTACTACAGCTACTACCGTTATTACAGCTACTAGTTATTACAGCCACTACAGTTATTAACAGCTGCTACAGTTATTACAGTTATTACAGCTGCTACAGTTACTACAGTTATTACAAGCTGCTACAGTTATTACAGCTACTACAGTTATTACAGATACTACGGTTATTACAGCTGCTACAGTTATTACAGCTGCTAAAGTTATTACAGTTACTACAGTTATTACAGCTACTACAGTTATTACAGTTATTACAGCTGCTACAGTTACTACAGCTGCTACAGTTATTACAGCTACTACAGTTATTACAGCTGCTACAGTTATTACAGCTACTACAGTTATTACAGCTACTACAGCTGCTACAGGTATTACAGCTACTACAGTTATTACAGCTACTACAGCTGCTACAGTTATTACAGCTACTACAGCTATTACAGCTACTACAGTTATTATAGCTACTACAGTTATTACAGCTACTACAGTTATTACAGCTACTACAGTTATTACAGCTGCTACAGTTATTACAGCTACTACAGCTACTACAGTTATTACAGCTACTACAGTTATTACAGCTACTATAGTTAATACAGCTACTTACAGTTATTACAGCTACTACAGTTATTACAGTTATTACAGCTGCTACAACTTTTACAGCTATTCTACCTTATACCATCTACACCTACTTCAACTATTCTACCTACTACACATCTACAGCTACTACACATCTACACCTACTACAACTATTCTACCTTATACACATCTACACCTACTACTACAGCTATTCTACCTACTACACATCTACTACAACTATTCTACCTACTACACATCTACAGCTACTACATATCTACACCTACTACAACTATTCTACCGACTACACATCTACACCCTACTACAACTATTCTAAACCGACTACACATCTACACCTACTATACAGCTATTCTAACCTACTACACATCTACAACTACTACAGCTATTTTACCTACTACACATCACACCTACTACAACGATTCTACCTGCTACACATCTACAGCTACTACACATCTACACCTACTAAAACGATTCTACCTACTACACATCTACAACTACTACACATCTATACCTACTACAACTATTCTACCTACTACATGTCTACAGCTACTACACATCTATCACCTACTACAACTATTCTACCTACTACACATCTACACCTACTACACATCTATACCTACTACAACTATTCTATCTACTACACATCTACAACTACTACAGCTACTCTATCTACTACACATCTACACCTACTACAACTATTCTATCTACTACACATCTATACCTACTACAACTATTCTAACCTACTACAAAACTATTCTACACACCTACTACACATCTACACCTACTACAACTATTCTATCTACTACACATCTACAGCTAACTACACATCTATACCTACTACACCTATTCTACCTTATACACATCTACAACTACTACACCATCTACCCTACTACTACATGTCTACAACTACTACTAACATCTACACCTACTCCAACTATTCTATCTACAGCTACTACACATCTATACCTACTACAACTATTCTACCTACTACAACGATTCTACAACCTACTACACATCTACAACTACTACAACTATTCTATCTACTACACATCTACAGCTACTACACATCTATACCTACTACAACTATTATATCTACTACACATCTATACCTACTACAACTATTCTACTACTACTACACATCTACACCTACTACAACTATTCTATCTACTACACATCTACACCTACTACAACTATTCTATCTACTACACATCTACACCTACTACAAACTATTCTACCTACTACACATCTACAGCTACTACACATCTATACCTACTACAACTATTCTATCTACTACCAGCTACTAACACATCTATACCTACTACAACTATTCTACCTACTACACATCTACACCTACTACAACTATTCTATCTACTACACATCTACAGCTACTACACATCTATACCTACTACAACTATTATATCTACTACACATCTATACCTACTACAACTATTCTACCTACTACACATCTACACCTACTACAAACTATTCTACCTACTACACATCTACACCTACTACACATCTACACCTACTACAACTATTCTATCTACTACACATCTACACCTACTACAACTATTCTACCTACTACACATCTACAGCTACTACACATCTATACCTACTACAACTATTCTATCTACTACACATCTACACCTACTACAACTATTCTATCTACTACACATCTACAGCTATTACAGCTACTCTACCTTATACACATCTACACCTACCACAGCTATTCTACCTACTACACATCTACACCTACCACAGCTATTCTACCTACTACACATCTACACCTACTACACATCTACACCTAATACAGCTATTCTATCTACTACACATCTACACCTACTATAGCTATTCTACCTACTACACATCTACACCTTATACACATCTACAACTACTACAGCTACTCTATCTACTACACATCTACTACAACTATTCTACCTACTACACATCTACAGCTACTACACATCTATACCTACTACAACTATTCTATCTACTACACATCTACAACTACTACAACTATTCTACCTACTACACATCTACAGCTACTACACATCTATACCTACTACAACTATTCTATCTACTACACATCTACAACTACTACAACTATTCTACCTTATACACATCTACAGCTACTACACATCTACACCTACTACAACTATTCTACCATATACACATCTACAACTACTACAACTATTCTACCTACTACACATCTACAGCTACTACACATCTACACCTACTACAGCTATTCTACCTAGTACACATCTACACCTACTACCACCTTTCTACCTACTACACATCTACACCTACTACAACTATTCTACCATATACACATCTACACCTACTACAGCTGCTACAGCTATTCTACCTTATACACATCTACACCTACTACAACTATTCTACCTTATACACATCTACAACTACTACACATCTACACCTACTACTACATGTCTACAGCTACTACACATCTACACCTACTACACATCTATACCTACTACAACTATTCTACCTACTACAACTATTCTACCTACTACAACTATTCTACACCTACTACACATCTACACCTACTACACATCTATACCTACTACAACTATTCTACCTACTACAACTATTCTACCTACTACACATCTACACCTACTACAACTATTCTATCTACTACACAGCTACTACACATCTATACCTACTACAACTATTCTACCTACTACACATCTACACCTACTACAACTATTCTATCTACTACACATCTACACCTACTACAACTATTCTATCTACAGCTACTACACATCTACACCTACTACAACTATTCTACCTACTACACATCTACACCTACTACAACTATTCTATCTACTACACATCTACACCTACTACAACTATTCTATCTACAGCTACTACACATCTATACCTACTACAACTATTCTACACCTACTACACATCTACACCTACTACACATCTATACCTACTACAACTATTCTATCTACTACACATCTACAGCTACTACACATCTATACCTACTACAACTATTATATCTACTACACAGCTACTACACATCTATACCTACTACAACTATTCTACCTACTACACATCTACACCTACTACAACTATTCTACCCACTACACATCTACACCTACTACAACTATTCTATCTACTACACATCTACACCTACTACAACTATTCTACCTACTACACATCTACAGCTACTACACATCTATACCTACTACAACTATTCTATCTACTACACATCTACACCTACTACACATCTACACCTACTACAACTATTCTATCTACTACACATCTACACCTACTTCACATCTTCACCTACTACAGCTATTCTATCTACTACACATCTACACCTACTACAACTATTCTACCTACTACACATCTACACCTACTACACATCTACACCTACTACACATCTACAGCTATTACAGCTACTCTACCTTATACACATCTACAGCTACTACAGCTATTCTACTTTATACACATCTACACCTACCACAGCTATTCTACCTATTACACATCTACACCTACTACACATCTACACCTACTACAGCTATTCTATCTACTACACATCTACACCTACTACAACTATTCTACCTACTACACATCTACACCTACTACACATCTACACCTACTACACATCTACAGCTATTACAGCTACTCTACCTTATACACATCTACAGCTACTACAGCTATTCTACTTTATACACATCTACACCTACCACAGCTATTCTACCTATTACACATCTACACCTACTACACATCTACACCTACTACAGCTATTCTATCTACTACACATCTACACCTACTACACATCTACACCTACTACAGCTATTCGACCTAGTACACATCTACACCTACTACAACTTTTCTACCTACTATACATCTACACCTACTACAACTATTCTACCATATACAGTGCCTTGCGAAAGTATTCGGCCCCCTTGAACTTTGCGACCTTTTGCCACATTTCAGGCTTCAAACATAAAGATATAAAACTGTATTTTTTTGTGAAGAATCAACAACAAGTGGGACACAATCATGAAGTGGAACGACATTTATTGGATATTTCAAACTTTCTTAACAAATCAAAAACTGAAAAATTGGGCGTTCAAAATTATTCAGCCCCCTTAAGTTAATACTTTGTAGCGCCACCTTTTGCTGTGATTACAGCTGTAAGTCGCTTGGGGTATGTCTCTATCAGTTTTGCACATCGAGAGACTGAAATTTTTTCCCATTCCTCCTTGCAAAACAGCTCGAGCTGAGTGAGGTTGGATGGAGAGCATTTGTGAACAGCAGTTTTCAGTTCTTTCCACAGATTCTCGATTGGATTCAGGTCTGGACTTTGACTTGGCCATTCTAACACCTGGATATGTTTATTTTTGAACCATTCCATTGTAGATCAAATCAAATCAAATCAAATTTATTTATATAGCCCTTCGTACATCAGCTGATATCTCAAAGTGCTGTACAGAAACCCAGCCTAAAACCCCAAACAGCAAGCAATGCAGGTGGAGAAGCACAGTGGCTAGGAAAAACTCCCTAGAAAGGCCAATACCTAGGAAGAAACCTAGAGAGGAACCAGGCTATGTGGGGTGGCCAGTCCTCTTCTGGCTGTGCCGGGTGGAGATTATAACAGAACATGGTCAAGATGTTCAATGTTCATAAATGACCAGCATGGTCGAATAATAATAAGGCAGAACAGTTGAAACTAGAGCAGCAGCACAGTCAGGTGGAAGTTGAAACTGGAGCAGCAGCATGGCCAGGTAGACTGGGGACAGCAAGGAGTCATCATGTCAGGTAGTCCTGGGGCATGGTCCTAGGGCTCAGGTCAGTTGAAACTGGAACAGCAGCATGGCCAGGTGGACTGGGGACAGCAAGGAGTCATCATGTCAGGTAGTCCTGGGGCATGGTCCTAGGGCTCAGGTCCTCCGAGAGAGAGAAAGAAAGAGAGAAGGAGAGAATTAGAGAACGCACACTTAGATTCACACAGGACACCGAATAGGACAGGAGAAGTACTCCAGATATAACAAACTGACCCCAGCCCCCCGACACATAAACTACTGCAGCATAAATACTGGAGGCTGAGACAGGAGGGGTCAGGAGACACTGTGGCCCCATCCGAGGACACCCCCGGACAGGGCCAAACAGGAAGGATATAACCCCACCCACTTTGCCAAAGCACAGCCCCCACACCACTAGAGGGATATCTTCAACCACCAACTTACCATCCTGAGACAAGGCTGAGTATAGCCCACAAAGATCTCCGCCACGGCACAACCCAAGGGGGGGGGGGCGCCAACCCAGACAGGATGACCACAACAGTGAATCAACCCACTCAGGTGACGCACCCCCTCCAGGGACAGCATGAGAGAGCCCCAGCAAGCCAGTGACTCAGCCCCTGTAATAGGGTTAGAGGCAGAGAATCCCAGTGGAAAGAGGGGAACCGGCCAGGCAGAGACAGCAAGGGCGGTTCGTTGCTCCAGAGCCTTTCCGTTCACCTTCCCACTCCTGGGCCAGACTACACTCAATCATATGACCCACTGAAGAGATGAGTCTTCAGTAAAGACTTAAAGGTTGAGACCGAGTTTGCGTCTCTGACATGGGTAGGCAGACCGTTCCATAAAAATGGAGCTCTATAGGAGAAAGCCCTGCCTCCAGCTGTTTGCTTAGAAATTCTAGGGACAATTAGGAGGCCTGCGTCTTGTGACCGTAGCGTACGTATAGGTATGTACGGCAGGACCAAATCAGAGAGATAGGTAGGAGCAAGCCCATGTAATGCTTTGTAGGTTAGCAGTAAAACCTTGAAATCAGCCCTTGCTTTGACAGGAAGCCAGTGTAGAGAGGCTAGCACTGGAGTAATATGATCAAATTTTTTGGTTCTAGTCAGGATTCTAGCAGCCGTATTTAGCACTAACTGAAGTTTATTTAGTGCTTTATCCGGGTAGCCGGAAAATAGAGCATTGCAGTAGTCTAACCTAGAAGTGACAAAAGCATGGATACATTTTTCTGCATCATTTTTGGACAGAAAGTTTCTGATTTTTGCAATGTTACGTAGATGGAAAAAAGCTGTCCTCGAAATGGTCTTGATATGTTCTTCAAAAGAGAGATCAGGGTCCAGAGTAACGCCGAGGTCCTTCACAGTTTTATTTGAGACGACTGTACAACCATTAAGATTAATTGTCAGATTCAACAGAAGATCTCTTTGTTTCTTGGGACCTAGAACAAGCATCTCTGTTTTGTCCGAGTTTAATAGTAGAAAGTTTGCAGCCATCCACTTCCTTATGTCTGAAACACATGCTTCTAGCGAGGGCAATTTTGGGGCTTCACCATGTTTCATTGAAATGTACAGCTGTGTGTCATCCGCATAGCAGTGAAAGTTTACATTATGTTTTCGAATAACATCCCCAAGAGGTAAAATATATAGTGAAAACAATAGTGGTCCTAAAACGGAACCTTGAGGAACACCGAAATTTACAGTTGATTTGTCAGAGGACAAACCATTCACAGAGACAAACTGATATCTTTCCGACAGATAAGATCTAAACCAGGCCAGAACATGTCCGTGTAGACCAATTTGGGTTTCCAATCTCTCCAAAAGAATGTGGTGATCGATGGTATCAAAAGCAGCACTAAGGTCTAGGAGCACGAGGACAGATGCAGAGCCTCGGTCCGATGCCATTAAAATGTCATTTACCACCTTCACAAGTGCCGTCTCAGTGCTATGATGGGGTCTAAAACCAGACTGAAGCATTTCGTATACATTGTTTGTCTTCAGGAAGGCAGTGAGTTGCTGCGCAACAGCCTTCTCTAAAATTTTTGAGAGGAATGGAAGATTCGATATAGGCCGATAGTTTTTTATATTTTCTGGGTCAAGGTTTGGCTTTTTCAAGAGAGGCTTTATTACTGCCACTTTTAGTGAGTTTGGTACACATCCAGTGGATAGAGAGCCGTTTATTATGTTCAACATAGGAGGGCCAAGCACAGGAAGCAGCTCTTTCAGTAGTTTAGTTGGAATAGGGTCCAGTATGCAGCTTGAAGGTTTAGAGGCCATGATTATTTTCATCATTGTGTCAAGAGATATAGTACTAAAACACTTGAGCGTCTCTCTTGATCCTAGGTCCTGGCAGAGTTGTGCAGACTCAGGACAACTGAGGTTTGGAGGAATACGCAGGTTTAAAGAGGAGTCCGTAATTTGCTTTCTAATAATCATAATCTTTTCCTCAAAGAAGTTCATGAATTTATCACTGCTAAAGTGAAAGTCATCCTCTCTTGGGGAATGCTGCTTTTTAGTTAGCTTTGCGACAGTATTAAAAAGGAATTTCGGATTGTTCTTATTTTCCTCAATTAAGTTAGAAAAATAGGATGATCGAGCAGCAGTAAGGGCTCTACGGTACTGCACGGTACCGTCCTTCCAAGCTAGTCGGAAGACTTCCAGTTTGGTGTGGCGCCATTTCCGTTCCAATTTTCTGGAAGCTTGCTTCAGAGCTCGGGTATTTTCTGTGTACCAGGGAGCTAGTTTCTTATGAGACATTTTTTTTGTTTTTAGGGGTGCAACTGCATCTAGGGTATTGCGCAAGGTTAGATTGAGATCCTCAGTTAGGTGGTTAACTGATTTTTGTCCTCTGGCGTCCTTGGGTAGGCAGAGGGAGTCTGGAAGGGCATCAAGGAATCTTTGTGTTGTCTGTGAATTTATAGCACGACTTTTGATGTTCCTTGGTTGGGGTCTAAGCAGATTATTTGTTGCAATTGCAAACGTAATAAAATGGTGGTCCGATAGTCCAGGATTATGAGGAAAAACATTAAGATCCACCACATTTATTCCATGGGACAAAACTAGGTCCAGCGTATGACTGTGACAGTGAGTGGGTCCAGAGACATGTTGGACAAAACCCACTGAGTCGATGATGGCTCTGAAAGCCTTTTGGAGTGGGTCTGTGGACTTTTCCATGTGAATATTAAAGTCACCAAAGATTAGAATATTATCTGCTATGACTACAAGGTCCGATAGGAATTCAGGGAACTCAGTGAGAAACGCTGTATATGGCCCAGGAGGCCTGTAAACAGTAGCTATAAAAAGTGATTGAGTAGGCTGCATAGATTTCATGACTAGAAGCTCAAAAGACGAAAATGTCATTTTTTTTTGTGTAAATTGAAATTTGCTATCGTAAATGTTAGCAACACCTCCGCCTTTGCGGGATGCACGGGGGATATGGTCACTAGTGTAGCCAGGAGGTGAGGCCTCATTTAAAACAGTAAATTCATCAGGCTTAAGCCATGTTTCAGTCAGGCCAATCACATCAAGATTATGATCAGTGATTAGTTCATTGACTATAATTGCCTTTGAAGTAAGGGATCTAACATTAAGTAGCCCTATTTTGAGATGTGAGGTATCATGATCTCTTTCAGTAATGACAGGAATGGAGGTGGTCTTTATCCTAGTGAGATTGCTAAGGCGAACACCGCCATGTTTAGTTTTGCCCAACCTAGGTCGAGGCACAGACACGGTCTCAATGGTGATAGCTGAGCTGACTACACTGACTGTGCTAATGGCAGACTCCACTATGCTGGCAGGCTGGCTAACAGCCTGCTGCCTGGCCTGCACCCTATTTCATTGTGGAGCTAGAGGAGTTAGAGCCCTGTCTATGTTGGTAGATAAGATGAGAGCACCCCTCCAGCTAGGATGGAGTCCGTCACTCCTCAGCAGGTCAGGCTTGGTCCTGTTTGTGGGTGAGTCCCAGAAAGAGGGCCAATTATCTACAAATTCTAACTTTTGGGAGGGGCAGAAAACAGTTTTCAACCAGCGATTGAGTTGTGAGACTCTGCTGTAGAGCTCATCACTCCCCCTAACTGGGAGGGGGCCAGAGACAATTACTCGATGCCGACACATCTTTCTAGCTGATATGCACGCAGAAGCTATGTTGCGCTTAGTGATTTCTGACTGTTTCATCCTAACATCGTTGGTGCCGACGTGGATAACAATATCTCTATACTCTCTACACTCGCCAGTTTTAGCTTTAGCCAGCACCATCTTCAGATTAGCCTTAACGTCGGTAGCCCTGCCCCCGGGTAAACAGTGTATGATCGCTGGATGATTCGCTTTAAGTCTAATACTGCGGGTAATGGAGTCGCCAATGACTAGAGTTTTCAATTTGTCAGAGCTAATGGTGGGAAGCTTCGGCGTCTCAGACCCCGTAACGGGAGGAGTAGAGACCAGAGAAGAATCGGCCTCTGACTCCGACCCGCTGCTTAATGGGGAAAACCGGTTGAAAGTTTCTGTCGGCTGAATGAGCGACACCGGTTGAGCGTTCCTACAGCATTTCCTTCCAGAAACCGTGAGAAAGTTGTCCGGCTGCGGGGACTGTGCCAGGGGATTTACACTACTATCTGTACTTACTGGTGCCACAGACGCTATTTCATCCTTTCCTACACTGAAATTACCCTTGCCTAACGATTGCGTCTGAAGCTGGGCTTGCAGCACAGCTATCCTCGCCGTAAGCCGAGTACAGCGGCTGCAATTAGAAGTCATCATGTTAATGTTACTACTTAGCTTCGGCTGTTGGAGGTCCTGACGAATCGTGTCCAGATAAAGCGTCCGGAGTGAAAAAGTTGAGGAAAAAATAAATAAATATATGAACGGTAATTAAAAAGTGAAAACCGTAAAGTTGTCAGGTAGCAAAACAGGTTAGCAACAAAACGCACAGCAACTCGAAAACAAGCCTGCAAGTTGTGACCGGATTTTGCTTCATGTTTTGGATCATTGTCTTGTTGGAAGACAAATCTCCATCCCAGTCTCAGGTCTTTTGCAGACTCCATCAGGTTTTCTTCCAGAATGGTCCTGTATTTGGCTTCATCCATCTTCCCATCAATTTTAACCATCTTCCCTGTCCCTGCTGAAGAAAAGCAGGCCCAAACCATGATGCTGCCACCACCATGTTTGACAGTGGGGATGGTGTGTTCAGGGTGATGAGCTGTGTTGCTTTTACGCCAAACATAACGTTTTGCATTGTTGCCAAAAAGTTAAATTTTGGTTTCATCTGACCAGAGCACCTTCTTCCACATGTTTGGTGTGTCTCCCAGGTGGCTTGTGGCAAACTTTAAATAACACTTTTTATGGATATCTTTAAGAAATGGCTTTCTTCTTGCCACTCTTCCATAAAGGCCAGATTTGTGCAATATACGACTGATTGTTGTCCTATGGACAGAGTCTCCCACCTCAGCTGTAGATCTCTGCAGTTCATCCAGAGTGATCATGGGCCTCTTGGCTGCATCTCTGATCAGTCTTCTCCTTGTATGAGCTGAAAGTTTAGAGGGACGGCCAGGTCTTGGTAGATTTGCAGTGGTCTGATACTCCTTCCATTTCAATATTATCGCTTGCACAGTGCTCCTTGGGATGTTTAAAGCTTGGGAAATCTTTTTGTATCCAAATCTGGCTTTAAACTTATTCACAACAGTATCTCGGACCTGCCTGGTGTGTTCCTTGTTCTTCATGATGCTCTCTGCGCTTTTAACGGACCTCTGAGACTATCACAGTGCAGATGCATTTATACGGAGACTTGATTACACACAGGTGGATTGTATTTGTCAACATTGGATCATTCAGAGATCCTCACTGAACTTCTGGAGAGAGTTTGCTGCACTGAAAGTAAAGGGGCTGAATAATTTTGCACGCCCAATTTTTCAGTTTTTGATTTGTTAAAAAAGTTTGAAATATCCAATAAATGTCGTTCCACTTCATGATTGTGTCCCACTTGTTGTTGATTCTTCACAAAAAAACACTGTTTTATATATCTTTATGTTTGAAGCCTGAAATGTGGCAAAAGGTCGCAAACTTTAAGGGGGCCGAATACTTTCGCAAGGCACTGTACACATCTACACCTACTACAGCTGCTACAGCTATTCTACCTTATACACATCTACTTCAGCTATTCTACCTACTACACATCTACAACTATTACAACTATTCTACCTTATACACATCTACAGCTACTACAGCTATTCTACCTTATACACATCTACAGCTACTACAGCTATTCTACCTTATTCACATCTACACCTACCAC